>NW_020327811.1:0-21925 GCF_001858045.2 Oreochromis niloticus | reverse complement strand
TGTCCCAGTATATCTTCAGACACTCCTGACGCTCACAATTCAAGAATTCTTTCTCACCTATTACCATTTGGCCATGAATTGGGTTTGTTTGAGGGTAGGAAATTCGTCCCTCGCTCAGATTTCTTCAGATTTCAAACTCTGGAAATGATGCACTTTTTTCTCTCGTCATATCTTTTTTATGGATTTCCACAGAGACCTGAACATTTCCACGACTGTTCACCAAAGCCTGCTGTCTCTTACGGTGAAAGAATGATATCGATACTCCAAATAGATTTAGAGTTAGAAAGCGTTGTTTGAGGGCAAGTCAAGGCAGTTTTCGCTTTGCCTCTACTCAGTTATGGTGCATTAGAAGTCAAATATCTTATAATTCATATTTTAATGATAAGTTGTCAACACTTGTATTCCCCCATCTCTTCTGAACAAAACGGTGTAAGAATGACCGTTCTAGCCCCTACGGTTAGGAAATTATGGTCATTTGTTTGAGGGGAGTTGTCACTATGAGAAATAGACTGCAAAATCCTGTGTCTCTCTGTGCTGCGTGCACCTGTTTTGGCGGGAAAAAGTACACAGCCTCTCTGATTGGTGGATTCAAATTCAGCAGCTCCAGGCTGCTTGACTGAGCTAGAAACTTACTTCTCTCTCCCTGTGTGTGTGTGTGTGTGTGTGTGTGTGTGTGTGTGACAGAGAGAGAGAGAGAGAGAGAGAGGAGAGAGAAAGCCTTTTATGGGATGATCTCATTGTAAGATTTAAATTCAATATATTTAGACTGGTTGACTGAATTGGATCTTGTGTGTGTCTCTCTGTGCATGTGTGTTTCCTTATGTGTACATATTTGTGATTGTGTGGCTGTTATATATTTTTTTGCTGATTTTTTTTATTTAACAAGTATATTTGAGGGACCCTCAGCATGTTCAGCATTTTTTCAGCTGTCCATTTTGCTTTTCCAATTTTTCTGTTTAAGTTATTACTATTATGCTAAATCATACTATTTCTGCTATTTTATAAGATTTGTGCAAAATATAGTATTTCTGATTAATTATAGTTTTTCTACCAAATCATAGTACAGTATTTCTGCTCTTTATAGGATTTGTGCTAAACATAGTATTTCTACTAAATGTAGTATTTATGCTTATCATACTATTTCTATATATTACTGCCAGGTCCCCAGGCAGCCAATCCTCTGTGAGGCCTGAGACATTCAAATTTACATATCAGGGCCTGCACGGCTTCCCAGCCAGCCAATCATATCTTAGGGATGAGACATTCAAATTTACAAATCAGGGCTGGACTGCTTCCAGCCAGCCAATCATATATGTGGGTTGAGGCAATCAAATTTGCATAGGGGCCTTCGTGGCTTCTAATCCAACAAGTCATCCATGTCATATATCTCTAAAAATCCATATTTTAATGATAAATTGTCAACAGTTGAAGATTCCTCACTCTTCTGAACAAAACGGTGTATGAATGACCATTCTAGCCCTACGGTTAGGAATTATGGTCATTTGTTTCAGGGAGTCCTCACTATGAGAATAGACTACAAAAATCCTGTCTCTGTGCTGCGTGTGTGCACCTGTTTGGCGGGAAAAAGTACACAGCCTCTCTGATTGGTGGATTCAAATTTAGCAGCTCCCAGGCTGCTGACTGACCTAGAAACTTGCTTCTCTCGCCGTGTGTGTGTGTGTGTGTGTGTGTGTGTGTGTGTGTGAGACACACAGAGAGAGAGAGAGAGAGAAAGCCTTTTACAGTATTCTGTAAACTTTTATGATTTTACCAGCTTTTCTAATATGGACCTCAGATTCTTGTTAACACTCCATGGCACAAATACTCTTCCCTTTAGGCTCTGTGTATGTGTGTGTGTATCAATATTTCTCCCATTTTAAAGTATTACTCCTCCATAATTGTATTTCTGTTAAATCAAAGTACTTTTACTACGTCTTAGTACTTCTGCTCAATCATAGTATTTCTGCTAAATCATAGTATTTTGCCAAATCTTGTTTTTTGTGCCAAATCATAACATTTGTCTTATGTTATAGTATTACTACTAAGTGGAGGAATTTTTGTCTTGTTACAGTATATGTGCTGATTACAGTATTTGTGCTAAATCATAGTATTTCTACTATATTATATTTTTCTTTCCAAGTATAGCATTTTTCTGCTATATAAGTGTATTCTGCTATGTTATAATATTTGTGCTAAACCAGAGTATTTGTGCTAAAACATAGTCTTAATTTAAATTACAATATTCATAGTTCATCACAGTGTCTCTGGTAAAACACAGTATTTCTGCTATGTTGTACTATTTTTCTAAATCATAGTGTTTCCATAATGTTTAAGTATTTCTGGCTAAATATATTCTTTCTGTTATCTTATCCTAAAGTCTTGTATTTTTGAGAAGTTATAATGTTTCTGTTAAGTTGCAATATTTCTGCTAAGTTCTGCTATGCTATTGTATTTCTGCCAAGTATTATGTTTCCTCTAAGTTATTGCAGTTCTGCTAAGTTATTACATTTTAGCCACGTTCCTTTGCTTCTGCAAAGTTTTTACAATTTCTGCAACTTTTCAGCTTTTTCAGCTAGTTTTTGCATACAGCTTCAGCTTTAAAGCATCCACACTGCATTTTCGCAGGAAATGCAAATTTTTCTAGTTCTAGTTGCGTTCCGTACACTTTTTGGCACTTAACTACTTCCACAATTTTCAGCCGATTTTCACCGTTCAAATTTTAAACTATTCTGCTATTTCTGCTAATGTACGCTATATCTTTTGATATTTTTAACTGTTATACTTTTTAAAATATTACACTTTTTTCCTTTAATTTGTCCCATTGAAATGAATGGGAAACTTCCGCAATTCTGCTAAAACTTGCTTGTTTTTGAAACTTAACTACTTTTTCCTACTTTCACGTAGAACAACCATTCAAACTTTAAAATGTTCTCAAATTATTGGGCTATTCAGGAATAAATCAGCTTTTTCAAATCTTTTACCGTTTTATTTTTATGCCTCTTAAAGTTTTGAGTTGGAAAATTGTGATTTTTCACAAAATACATGCGTTGTTATGGTTGCTATGCACTTGGCTTCCAGTGTGCCACTGTAGGTTTCGCAGTCTTCTCTTCATGTCCGAACAACTTCTTGCTACTTGCTCAATTTTCACTCAACTTCCACAAATTATACATCAAAACGTAGGTATTTTTGCTGGCTTTCAGAAAATGTCACTATCATGGTTGTGAGATTTATAGAATTTTGGCAAATCTCCTCAGACCAACACAAAGTCTGAAAACTCTCCATAGAAAGTCAATAGAGAGTTTGTTCAAAATCACCGCTTGATTTCTGTAATGAGAGGCATATTCGAATCGTCATATCTCCTTAACGAAGCGAAGTTAAGACATGAGGCTTGTCCCGGTACATCTTCAGACACTCCTGACGCTCACAATTCAAGAATTTCTTTCTCACCTATTACCGTTCTGAAATGAGTTAGACTTGTTTGAGGGTAGGAAATTCGTCCCTCGCTCAGATTTCTTCAGATTTCAAACTCTGGAAATGAACCACTTTTTTCTCTCGTCATATCTTTTTAATGGATTTCCACAGAGACCTGAAAATTTCCATGATTGTTCACCAAAGCCTGCTGTCTCTCACGGTGAAAGAATGATATCATACTCCAAATAGATTTAGAGTTAGAAAGCGTTGTTTGAGGGCAAGCCAAGGCAGTTTTCGCTTGCCTCTACTCAGTTATGGTGCATTAGAAGTCAAATATCTTCAATAATTCATATTTTAATGATAAAGTGTCAACACTTTAAGATTCCCCCATCTCTTCTGAACAAAACGGTGTAAGAATGACCGTTCTAGCCCCTACGGTTAGGAAATTATGGTCATTTGTTTGTGGGGAGTCGTCATTATGAGAAATAGACTGCAAAAATCCTGTGTCTCTCTGTGCTGCGTGCACCTGTTTTGGCGGGAAAAAGTGCACAGGCTCTCTGATTGGTGGATTCAAATTCAGCAGCTCCCAGGCTGCTTGACTGAGCTAGAAACTTACTTCTCTCTCCCTGTGTGTGTGTGTGTGTGTGTGTGTGTGTGTGTGACAGAGAGAGAGAGAGAGAGAGAGAGAGAGTAAGCCTTTTTATGGGATGATCTCATTGTAAGATTCAAATTCAATATATTTAGACTGGTTGACTGAATTGGATCTTGTGTGTGTGTGTGTGTGTGTGTGACAGAGAGAGAGAGAGAGAGAGAGAGAAAGCCTTTTTATGGGATGATCTCATTGTAAGATTTAAATTCAATATATTTAGACTGGTTGACTGAATTGGATCTTGTGTGTGTGTGTGTGTGTGTGAGTGTGTGTGTGTGTGTGTGTGTGACAGAGAGAGAGAGAGAGAGAGTAAGCCTTTTTATGGGATGATCTCATTGTAAGATTCAAATTCAATATATTTAGACTGGTTGACTGAATTGGATCTTGTGTGTGTGTGTGTGTGTGTGTGTGTGTGTGTGTGTGTGTGACAGAGAGAGAGAGAGAGAGAGAGAGAGAAAGCCTTTTTATGGGATGATCTCATTATAAGATTTAAATTCAATATATTTAGACTGGTTGACTGAATTGGATCTTGTGTGTGTGTGTGTGTGTGTGTGTGTGTGTGTGTGTGTGACAGAGAGAGAGAGAGAGAGAGAGAGAATGCCTTTTTATGGGATGATCTCATTGTAAGATTCAAATTCAATATATTTAGACTGGTTGACTGAATTGGATGTTGTGTGTGTGTGTGTGTGTGTGTGTGACAGAGAGAGAGAGGGAGAGAGAGAGAGAGAGAGAGGGGAGAAAGCCTTTTTATGGGATGATCTCATTGTAAGATTCAAATTCAATATATTTAGACTGGTTGACTGAATTGGATCTTGTGTGTGTGTGTGTGTGTGTGTGTGTGTTTTAAATTCAATATATTTAGACTGGTTGACTGAATTTGATCCTGTGTGTGTCTGTCTGTGCATGTGTGTTACCATATGTGTACATATTTGTGGTTGTGTGACTGTTATACTTTTTTTTGCTGTTTTTTTTTTCATTTAACAATTACATTTGAGGGACCCTTAGCATGTTCAGGACTTTTTAGCTGTCCATTTTTCTTTTCCAATTTTTCTATTTAGGTTATTACTATTTTGCTAAGTCATAGTTTTTCTGCTACTTTCCAGTAGTTGTGCTAAATACAGCATTTCTGCTAAATCATACTATTTCTTCTGTTTCATCAGATTTGTGCTAAATATAGTGTTTCTGCTACAAAATAGTATTTCTGCCAAATATAGTATTTTTGATTAATTATAGTTTTTCTACCAAATCATAGTACAGTTTTACTGCTTTTTATATGGCTTCTAAGACAACCAATCATATCCGAGGGCTTGCACATTCAAATTTGCATATTGTTGCCTTCATGGCTTCCCAGCCAGCCAATCATATCTTAGGCCTTGCACATTCAAATTTGCATATTGGGGCAATCATGGCTTCTAAGACAACCAATCATCTATGTCATATATCTATGATATTTCATATTTTTATTTTAAATGGTCAACATTTCAAGATTCTCCCATGTCTTCTGAACACAACGGTCTAAGAATGACCGTTTTAGCCCCTACGGTTAGGAATTTATGGCTGTTTGTTTGAGGGGAGTCCTCACTATGAGAAATAGACTGCAAAAATCCTGTCTCTCTCTGTGCTGTAAAAGCCTGCACTTGGTGCACCAGTTTTGGCAGGAAAAAGCACACAGCCCCTCTGATTGGTGGATTCAAATTGAGAATCTCACAGCTGTTTGACTGACCTAGAAACATGCTGTTAACAGCCCCTGTTCACTTGCTGATGCTATGTGTGTGTGTGCGCGCGCGCGCGTGTGTGTGTGTGTGTGTGTGTGTGTGTGTGTGTGTGTGAGAGAGAGAGAGAGAGAGAGAGAAAGAAAGACACACAAAGCCCTTTTTAGGGCAGCATCTCATTGTTGGATAAAAATATAATATATTCAGACTGGTTGACTGGCATAGACCCTGTGTGTGTGTCTCTCTCTGTACATTTGTGTATCCATATTTGATTTTGTGTGTATTTGTTGATTTGTGTATCCATATTTAATTTTGTGTGTATCTGTTGGCTGTTCTTGTTTGTATTTCTAAATGTATTTTTCTTTTATTTTTTCACAGGTGAACAAAAATTAGTTTTGAGCAAACTTAACCATGTTCCTTTTTATTCAGCTTGTCATTTTACCTTTCCAATATTTTCACTTAAGTTATTACTATTCTGCTCAATCATAGTATCTCTTCTAAATCATTGTTATTGAGCTATATTGTAGGATTTCTGCTAAATCATAGTATTTCTACTATATTATATCATTTCTGCTATAGAGTAGTGTTTCTGTAATGTTTAAGAATGTTTGGCTAAATATATTCTTTCTGTTATCTTATACTATTTCTCCGAAATTCTTGTATTTTTGGGAAGTTATCGTGTTTCTGGTAAGTTACAATATTTCTGCTAAGTTCTGCTATGCTATTGTATTTCTGCCAAGTATTATGTTTCCTCTAAGATATTGCAGTTCTGCTAAGTTACTACATTTTAGCAACGTTCCTTTGCTTCTGCAAAGTTTTTACAATTTCTGCAACTTTTCAGCTTTTTCAGCTAGTTTCAGCTGACAGCTTCAGCGTTCCAGCATCCACACTGCATTTTCGCAGGAAATGCAAATTTTTCTAGTTATTCTAGTTGCCACTTTTTCACTTTTTTTGGCACTTAACTACTTCCACAATTTTCAGCCGATTTTCACCGTTCAAATTTTAAACTATTCTGCTATTTCTGCTAATGATCGCTATATCTTTTGGTGTTTATTACTGTTATACTTTTTAAAATATTCTACTTTTTTCCTTTAATTTGTCCCATTGAAATGAATGGGAAACTTCTGCAATTCTGCTAAATTTTGCTTGTTTTTGAAACTTAACTACTTTTTCCTACTTTCACGTAGAACAACCATTCAAATTTTAAAATGTTCACAAATTATTGGGCTATTCATGAATGATTCAGCTTTTTCATATCTGTTACAGTTTTACTTTTATCCCTCTTAAAGTTTTGAGTTGCAAAATTGTGATTTTTCAGAAAATACATGCGTTGTTATGGTTGCTATGCACTTGGCTTCCAGTGTGCCACTGTAGGTTTCGCAGTCTTCTCTTCATGTCCGAACAACTTCTTGCTACTTGCTCAATTTTCACTCAACTTCCACAAATTATACATCAAAACGTAGGTATTTTTGCTGGCTTTCCGAAAATGTCACCATCATTGTTGTGAGACTTATAGAATTTTGGCAAATCTCCTCAGAGCAACACAAAGTCTGAAAACTCTCCATAGAAAGTCAATGGAGAGTTTGTTCAAAATCACCGCTTGATTTCTGTAATGAGAGGCATATTCGAATCGTCATATCTCCTTAACGAAGCGAAGTTAAAACATGAGGCTTGTCCCAGTATATCTTCAGACACTCCTGACGCTCACAATTCAAGAATTTTTTTCTCACCTATTACCGTTCTGAGATGAGTTACACTTGTTTGAGCGTAGGAAATTCGTCCTTCGCTCAGATTTCTTCAGATTTCAAACTCTGGAAATGAACCACTTTTTTCTCTCGTCATAACTTTTTGTTGGATTTCCACAGAGACCTGAAAATTTCCATGATTGTTCACCAAAGCCTGCTGTCTCTTACGGTGAAAGAATGATATCAATACTCCAAATAGATTTAGAGTTAGAAAGCGTTGTTTGAGGGCAAGTCAAGGCAGTTTTTGCTTTGCTCTACTCAGTTATGGTGCATTAGAAGTCAAATATCTTTAATAATTCATATTTTAATGATACATTGTCAACACTTTAAGATTCCCCCATCTCTTCTGAACAAAACGGTGTAAGAATGACCGTTCTAGCCCCTATAGTTAGGAAATTATGGTCATTTGTTTGAGGGGAGTCGTCATTATGAGAAATAGACTGCAAAAATCCTGTGTCTCTCTGTGCTGCATGCACCTGTTTTGGCGGGAAAAAGTGCACAGCCTCTCTGATTGGTGGATTTAAATTCAGCAGCTCCCAGGCTGCTTGACTGAGCTAGAAACTTACTTCTCTCTCCCTGTGTGTGTGTGTGTGTGTGTGTGTGTGTGTGTGTGTGTGTGTGACAGAGAGAGAGAAAGAGAGGGCGAGACAGAGTTTTTATGGGAGCATCTTATTGTATGATTTAAATTCAATATATTTAGACTGGTTGACTGAATTTGATCCTGTGTGTGTCTCTCTGTGCATGTGTGTTTCCATATGTTTCCATATTTCTGATTGTGTGACTGTTACACTTTTTTTGCTCAGTTTTTTTTTCATTTAACAAGTACATTTGAAGGACCCTTAGCATGTTCAGCATTTTTTCAGCTGTCCATTTTGCTTTTCCAGTTTTTCTGTTTAAGTTATTACTATTGTGCTGAATCATACTATTTCTGCTATTTTATAAGATTTGTGCTAAATATAGTATTTCTACCCAGTATAGTATTTCTGATTAATTATAGTTTTTCTACCAAATCATATTACAGTATTTTTGCTTTTTATACCATTTTTATAGGATTTTTATATTGCTTAATATAGTATTTCTGCTTTTTATAGGATTTGTGCTTTATATAGTATTTCTGCTTTTTATAGGATTTGTGCTTAATACAGTATTTCTGCTAAATGTAGTATTTATGCTTAATCACACTATTACTATATATTTCTGCCAGCTTCCCAGCCAGCCAATCATATCTGAGGTCTGCAGTTTCTTCTCTCGTCATATCTCAGCGACGGATGTACAAAGAGTAATGAAAATCGCAGTCAAAGTACACCAAAGTCCGCTGATTCACCCAGTACAAGAATTATGCTCCTAGTCCACCTAGTTTTGGAGTTACACGATGTTTTGTAACTCCAAAAAATGGCGCTCTTTGCCTCACACCGCGATCTAATTCTGACTGCTCATCACCCTGTTTCCCAAGTGCTCACTGTCTTTCCCAGTGGCGCAGCTGGTAATGACACAGGTCTGCAACCCAAAAGTCGTGGGTTCAACTCCACCTTGGCCAACATGTTTTTTGCCCTACAAATTAATACACTATCACAGACCACTAATTCATATTCATCATTTATTACAATTCTCAAAACTTTTTACCAGCTTTTCTAATATGGACCTCACATTCTTCTTAACACTCCATGGCACAAATACTCTTCCCTTTAGGCTCTGTGAATGTGTGTGTGTATCAATATTTCTCCCATTTTAAAGTATTACTCCTCCATAATTGGATTTCTCTTAAATCAAAGTACTTTTACTACATCTTAGTACTTCTGCTCAATCATAGTATTTCTGCTAAATCATGGTTTTTGTGCCCAGTCATCAGAATCATGTTTATTGGCCAAGTATATGTGCATACAAATACAAGGAATTTGGTTCCGGTAGATGGTGGCTCTCGAGCACAGCAATGTAAATCTCACACACACACACACACACACACACACACACACACACCCACACACACACGTATCTATATATACATTACACATGCATACACATACATACACAAAGCTGTGTAAACCAACTATAAATAACTAATCTAAACGTATATACATAAAATACAGAAATGAAATGAGGTGGAATGAATACTACAGAATGTACATAAGGTGCAGTTGCAGTCTGGCAGTGGGAGGAGTGTGACAGTTCAACTGTTTAGAAGGGAGATGGCGAGGGGAAAGAAACTGTTCCTGTGTCGGGTGGTCCTGGTCTGCAGGCTTCTGTACCGTCTGCCAGAGGGCAGCAGATCAAAAAGTCTGTGTCCAGGGTGTGAGGGGTCTGTGATGATTTTCCCTGCCCGTTTCCTGGTTCTTGAGAGGTACAGATCCTGGATGGAGGGCAGGGGGGCGCCGATGATCCTTTCTGCTGCCCGTACAGTCCGCTGCAGTCTGCACCTGTCCTGTTTAGTGGCTGCACCATACCAGACTGTGATGGAGGAGCACAGGACAGACTCAATGACTGCAGTGTAGAGCTGGATCAGCAGCTCCTGTGGAAGACTGTACTTCCCCAGTTGTCTCAGGAAGTACATCCTCTGCTGGGTCTTTTTGAGGATGGAGTTGATGTTGGTCTCCCACTTCAGGTCCTGGGAGATGGTGGTACCCAGCAACTTCAAGATCTCCACAGTCGACACAGGGCTGTCTGATATGATGAGGGGGGGCAGAGTTGAGGGATGTCTCCTGAAGTCCACTGTCATCTCTACAGTGGACTTCAGGAGACATCCTGAAGTCCACTGTCATCTCTACAGTTTTAAGAGTGTTCAGCTCCAGATTGTGCTGACTGCACCAGAGTACCAGCCGCTCAACTCATCATAACATTTGTGTTATGTTATAGTATTACTACTAAGTGGAGAAATTTCTAAAATGTTACAGTATATGTGCTGATTACAGTATTTCTGCCAAATATAGTATTTCTGATTAATTATAGTTTTTCTACCAAATCATATTACAGTATTTTTGCTTTTTATAGGATTTTTATAGGATATTTATATTGCTTAATATAGTATTTTTGCTTTTTATACGATTTGTGCTTAATACAGTATTTCTGCTAAATGTAGTATTTATGCTTAATCATACTATTTCTATATATTTTTGCCAGGTCCTCTGTGAGGACTGAGACATTCAAATGTACATATCAGGGCCTGCATGGCTTCCCAGCCAGCCAATCATATCTGAAGTCTGCCGTTTCTTCTCTCGTCATATCTCAGCGACGGATGTACAAAGAGCAATGAAAATCGCAGTCAAAGTACACCAAAGTCCGCTGATTCACCCAGTACAAGAATTATGCTTCTAGTCCACCTAGTTTTTGAGTTACATGACGTTTTATAACTCCAAAAAACGGCGCTCTTTGCCTCTCACCGCGATCTAATTCTGACTGCTCATCACCCTGTTCCCCAAGGGCTCACTGTCTTTCCCAGTGGCGCAGCTGGTAATGACACAGCTCTACAACACAAAGGTCGCAGGTTCAACTCCACCTCGGACAACACGTTTTTTGCCCTACAAATTAATACACTATCACAGACCACTAATTCATATTCATCATTTATTACAATTCTCAAAACTTTTTACCAGCTTTTCTAATATGGACCTCACATTCTTCTTAACACTCCATGGCACAAATACTCTTCCCTTTAGGCTCTGTGAATGTGTGTGTGTATCAATATTTCTCCCATTTTAAAGTATTACTCCTCCATAATTGGATTTCTCTTAAATCAAAGTACTTTTACTACATCTTAGTACTTCTGCTCAATCATAGTATTTCTGCTAAATCATAGTATTTTTGCCAAATCATGGTTTTTGTGCCAAATCATCAGAATCGTGTTTATTGGCCAAGTATATGTGCAGACAAATACAAGGAATTTGGTTCCGGTAGATGGTGGCTCTCGAGCACAGCAATGTAAATCTCACACACACACACACACACACACACACACACACACACACACACACACACACACACCCACACACACACGTATCTATATATACATTACACATGCATACACATACATACACAAAGCTGTGTAAACCAACTATAAATAACTAATCTAAACGTATATACATAAAATACAGAAATGAAATGAGGTGGAATGAATACTACAGAATGTACATAAGGTGCAGTTGCAGTCTGGCAGTGGGAGCAGTGTGACAGTTCAACTGTTTAGAAGGGAGATGGTGAGGGGAAAGAAACTGTTCCTGTGTCGGGTGGTCCTGGTCTGCAGGCTTCTGTACCGTCTGCCAGAGGGCAGCAGATCAAAAAGTCTGTGTCCAGGGTGTGAGGGGTCTGTGATGATTTTCCCTGCCCGTTTCCTGGTTCTTGAGAGGTACAGATCCTGGATGGAGGGCAGGGGGGCGCCGATGATCCTTTCTGCTGCCCGTACAGTCCGCTGCAGTCTGCACCTGTCCTGTTTAGTGGCTGCACCATACCAGACTGTGATGGAGGAGCACAGGACAGACTCAATGGCTGTGTCCCAATTCAGGGTATGCACGCTTGAAGTACGCATTTCAAGTGCGATTACGTCACCGCCACGCGACGACGGCTGTCCCAATTCAAAGTGTACTTCAAATGCATACTCCAAATGCTCCGTCGATTTCCCCAAATATCAAGCGTGGTCCGGTGCACGCTTCGTGGCCCCATATATCCCACAATCCATAGCGCGGCGGTGGGTGTGGATAATTTTGCCGCAAAATACGGCAGAAGGGTGCGGCCGAAGAGTGAACTGTCAAAAGTAAGTACTGAATATTATGTCACTTATTTATGTGCGAATATTTAAGAACATTAAAACATTACTGTTGGCCACATGTCGGCAAAGTTATGTGACATTAGTGATGTTTGTACTTTCAGCGGTAACTTGGTTTTAAAGCCTCTACTTCTAAATATATATACATATATATATAGTTGACCTTAATCTTACAGAGAATGTGATGGTTTTATGGATAATTAAAGTCAGTCATATATCCACAAACACAACAAGCTGAAAGTCAGTGATGCTGCTCGGTTTGCAGTCCTGAATATGACGGCACAAGCAGGATTCACTGCACTGTTAATGTTAGCTATGTTATATTGCTGCCTCTGTTCGGTGGTGTCGAGCCAAACGGACTTTAACGTGTGTTTGAACGAGCTGACGGTTCACTCGTTAAGCTGAAAGAAAGATGCTTTAATGACAGGAGTCACACATGTGTCCACTGGACCATCTAGAACTCTTCTTGTTTAGCACTCGTAATAACACAAACACTAAATCCTCCTTCTCTTGTGCTGTTTTGTAGCAGTGTGTACACCTGAGACTGTCACCTGTCTGTCTGTCCTGCACTCTCTCTCTGTTTCTCTCTCTCTGATTGTGGAATAAAAGTATGAACATGTATTTATAAGTTACACTTGTGTTTGAATCCTGCAGCTTATCACACATTTGATTTCCATGTGTGACAACTACAAGTGTCCAGAGTGAGGACAGACTGAGGGACCCACTGCTGCACATCATCTGTGAGGCTTTGCACCCCTGATGATCCACCAGGACAAACTCAGGAGTGTGTGAGGAAGAGGAGGAGGAAGAGCCAGCAGCAGCTGACAGATGGAGAGAATAGACAGACTGTTCCCTGTTTGTGAAGGACTGCTAGAAAAGTTTAAAATAACTAATTGTCTGTCCTGAATCAGTCTTATTAGGTAATGTTCAAATAATTTGATCATTCCAGTGTTTTCAGTGTGGGAGAAAGTACTCAGGGCCTTCAAGTTACACACTATGAAAGGCAGCAACAAGTTTAATATTCAGAAACCTAAAGTATGTATCAGCAGCAGAATGGAGCTAAAGATAAATGTTTGTTTCAGTTCTATGAAGCTTTGAGTATTTTGGATTAGTAGCACTGCTGTGTTTGTTGCATCATATTGCTGTAATTGTTTATATGCTTTATATATTCTGAGGTAAGTTGATCTATAGTGTTACATCATATTCTATAAGGATGTTATGTGTTTGTGTACTTTCTGCCCAGTTTGGCCCATTTAGCAGAAGTCAGCCTGTTTAAGGCTCTGATATCTATTCTGTATGACTTAAAGCAGTTATGACATGGTCTGATTTTCTCACCCAATAAAGGAATATTTCATATACCAGTCTGATCTTCATTCTATTAGAAACGGTTATCACAGCTCGTACATTTTCTTTTTACACATATATATAAGCATTGAGCCAAATTTAGTAATGCCAACATATTGAAAGAACAATGTTTGTCTCTTATATATAATACATCTGTATATACACTGTCAGAGATACTTGTCTTTGAGTGAAGATTTAAGGTGATAGGAAATATAAATAACTGCTACTTGCATCTTTTACCCAGAGTTCAAGCTCATATATATATACACATATGTATATACGTATGTATATACGGATGGATGGATAGATGGATATAGATATAGATATATAGATATAGAGAGATAGAGATATATATCTATATCTATATATATAGATATAGATATATATAGATATATTCTGACAATACATATAATATTGTCCATATTATATTAACATTACCACAGTGAGATGACTTTAGTCTCATGAACAACATTAGCTAATTATTATTTACTAACTAATATTGAAATGACTTCAGTACAGAAATGAAGCCCAACTATCATGTTTTAATTCAATTCAATTCAATTCAATTTTATTTATATAGCGCCAAATCACAACAAAAGTCGCCTCAAGGCGCTTTATATTGTACAGTAGATAGCACAATAATAAATACAGAGAAAAACCCAACAATCATATGACCCCCTATGAGCAAGCAGTCCTGTGGTCTCAACTAAGTGATGTCATGACAAAAATGAATGACCAACAAAACATTTTTTCTCCTTCATTTCTGTCACACAAAGCTGTATGAAACATTTCTCGCGGTTAGTATCATGGTTGCTAGGCAACCTGAACAGCGCGACGAAGGCTAGACCGTCCCATTTCACAAGCCTCTCACTTCCGCACTTCCCATACTTGTAGTACGCACCGTACGTAGTACGCGTAGTGTGCGTACTTCAAGCGTGCATACCCTGAATTGGGACACAGCCAATGACTGCAGTGTAGAACTGGATCAGCAGCTCCTGTGGAAGACTGTACTTCCCCAGTTGTCTCAGGAAGTCCGCTGATTCACCCAGTACAAGAATTATGCTTCTAGTCAACCTAGTTTTTGAGTTACACGACGTTTTGTAACTCCAAAAAACGGCGCTCTTTCCTCTCACCGCGATCTACTTCTGACTGCTCATCACCCTGTTTCCCAAGAGCTCACTGTCTTTCCCAGTGGCGCAGCTGGTAAGGAAATTATAGCCATTTGTTTGAGAGGAGTCCTCACTATGAAAAATAGACTGCACAAATCCTGTCTCTGTGCTGCGTGTGTAAAAACAGGTGCACCTGTTTTGGCGAAAAGTACATAGCCTTTCTGATTGGTGGATTCAAATTAAGCAGCTCCAGGCTTTTTGACCTACCTAAAAACATACAGGAAACACTGTATGTACAGCCCCTGTTTGTTCACTTGCTTCTGCTGCTGCTGCGTGTGTGTGTGTGTGTGTGTGTGTGTATGACAGAGAGAGAGAGAGAGAGAGAACCTTTTTATGGGTGTATCTTATTGTGTGATTTAAAATCAATATATTTACACTGGTTGATTGAATTGGATCCTGTGTGTGTCTCTGTGCATGTGTGTTTCCATATATGGGGGCGATCGTGGCTCAAGAGTTGGGAGTGAATGGGTGAATGACTGGATATGTAAAGAGCTTTGGGGTCCTTAGGGACCATAAAAGCGCTATATAAATACAGGCCATTTACCATGTCCATATTTGTAATTGTGCAAGTTATTACTATTATGCTAAATTACAGTATTTCTGCTACTTTTCGGTATTTGTGCTAAATACAGTATTTCTGCTAAATCTTAGTATTATTGCTTAATCATATTATTTGAGCAAAATCATAGTATTTGAGCATATTCTTTCTATTTGTGCCATAGCATAGTATATTTGCTGAATTACAGCATTTCTGCTATGTTGTAGTATTTGTCCTAAATCACAGTATTTGTGCAATGTTTAGGTATTTTTGTTTAAATAAAGTATCTATGTAATCTTGTACCATGTTTGCTAAAATCCTGTATTTCTGAAAAGTTATCTTGTTTCTGCTAAGTTACAATATTATTCTAATTTCTGCTGCTAAGTTCTGCTATGTTATTGTATTTCTGCCAAGTATTATGGTTTCTTTATGTTATTGCAGTTCTGCTAAGTACTTACATTTTTGCTAAGTTCTTATGCTTCTGCAAAGTTATTACAATTTTTTGCAAAGGTTTTACAATTTCTGCAACTTTTCAACTTTTTCAGCTAGTTTCAGCTGACAGCTTCAGCTTTACAGCATCCACACTGCATTTTCGCAGGAATGCAAATTTTCTAGTCTTTATTATTATTATTATATCATATTCCGTACGTTTTTTGGCATCTATCTCCTTCAAAACCGTTCAACTTAGAAAACCATTCAAACACCGTTAGATTCCTCTTCTTTTGGACATGACTGCTTCTATTTTCTCATTTATAACATTATATTTTAAAATTATTCAACTTTTTTCAACAAAAATTTCCCATGTATTTCAATGGGAAGACCCTTCAAAATCTCCTTCAACTTACTCATTTTTAAACTCTTATTACTTCCACATACGTTGACATAGAGCCACCATTCAAACTTTAAAACGAAGACAAGACATTCAACTATTCAACTTGTATTTATCTTTTCAATATCTGTTATACTTTTTCTTCAGTTCCAGTTTAAGTTTCATGATGATTTTTCAGCCGTTTCAGAGTTTATAATGGGTGTGTATGGGATGGAATGTTGGGGCTAGAGTGAGACAGCTCAACTGCTAGAGTGAGAGGAGCAAAAAAATTCATCTTAAAATATTTTTTAAAACTGCTGCTGTGTCTGCAGCGTTTGCTCTACAGGTATGATTTTACCCTCAAAACGTAGCCATCGCTGTCCTCTTTCATCCAATGTGTTTACTATTGTACTAGGTGTTATGGTTCTTTCATAAATGTCACCAAAGCACAGCCTCCTCCCTCCAACTCCTCCATAGACTCTAATGTTAAAATGGCTCAGAAGGTTCGTTTGAAAATCAGAAGAGCATGGTGTTTTACACTGTCACCACGTCCATATAATAACTCCACAGGCATGAAAACTGAGAATTAGGTAGACTGGACATTGCTGCCGCTCACGGTGAAAGAATTTCGTCAATAGACCTGTACTTTTCATTTGGGAGCGATTTGTTTCGACCTGACTTTTCTGTTCATTTTAAGCAGCAAAAGTGAGGTGCATGTCTGTGTGCGTGTGTACTGAGCCATTGGGTGCAGTTACTATAGCAACCAGGCTCACACCTGCCTGCCTAACGAGCTCTGTCTCTCACTGTGCCAAGATTCATCTTAAACACTTCTCTTTCAACTGCTGCTGTGTCCACAGTGTTTGGTCTACAGCCATCATTTTACCCTCAAAACGAAGCCATCGTTCTTCTCTTTCCAACAGCATGTCTTTCAAAGCTCAGAGATGTAAACCTTTAAAAGTGTGTGGTTCCAAGTGGAGGGATTCACTTTAGTCATTCAGTGATTCAAAGAATATGAACTTTTAATATTCATTCAGATGTTTTCTGACTCTAAATTTTCCCTTCTCATTTCTTAGGTTTTCCAAATTTTAATTTAAAAACTTTTCAGCTATTTTCCAACTTCTTCTGTGTGAACATCAGCTTTCAAAAGTTCTGCACTTTTGTTTTCAGGTTAAAAACTCTGTATTTTCCAGCTCATTCAACATTTTTATTTTTAACTTAAAATTCAGCAATTAATTCATTTCAGTGCATACATTCAGATTCAAGCATTCACACTGCAGTTTCTTCAGAAAATGCACTTTCTAGTTATTAGTGTGAATGCTTGTAAAAGCATTCACAGTATTGTTCTTCTAATCTTTATTATTATTATATTTTATTATATATTCCGTACGTTTTTTGTACTGTATCTCCTTCAAAACCGTTCAACTTAGAAAACCATTCAAACACCGTTAGATTCCTCTTCTTTGGACATGACTGCTTCTATTTTTCTCATTTTTAACATTTATATTTTTAATTTTATTCAACTTTTTTCAACAAAAATTTCCCATGTATTTCAATGGGGAGACCCTTCAAATCCTCATTCAACTTACTCATTTTCAAACTGTATCTACTTCAACATAGGTTGACATAGAGCCACCATTCAAACTTTAAAACGAAGACAAGACATTCAACTATTCAACTTGTATTTATCTTTTCAATATCTGTTATACTTTTTCTTCAGTTCCAGTTTAAGTTTCATGATGTTTTTTCACCCGTTTCAGAGTTTATAATGGGTGTGTATGGGACGGAATGTTGGGGCTAGAGTGAGACAGCTCAACTGCTAGAGTGAGAGGAGCAAAAAAATAAATCTTAAAATATTTTTTAAAACTGCTGCTGTGTCCACGGTGTTTGGTCTACAGGTATGATTTTACCCTCAAAACGTAGCCATCGCTGTCCTCTTTCATCCAATGTGTTTACTATTGTACTAGTGTTATGGTTCTTTCATAATGTCACCAATGCACAGCCTCCTCCCTCCAACTCCTCCATAGACTCTAATGTTAAAATGGCTCAGAAGGTTCGTTTGAAAACCAGAAGTACAGGCTGTCTTTACACTGTCACCACGTCCATATAATAAACTCCACAAGCATGAAAACTGAGAATTAGGTAGACTGGACATTGCTGCCACTCACGGTGAAAGAATTTTGTCAATACGACCTGTACTTTTCATTTGGGAGCGATTTGTTTCGACCTGACTTTTCTATTCATTTTAAGCAGCAAAAGTGAGGTGCATGTCTGTGCGCGTGTGTATGGAGCCAGTGGGTGCAGTCACTATAGCAACCAGGCTCACACCTGCCTGCCTAATGAGCTCTGTCTCTCACTCTGCCAAGATTCATCTTAAACACTTCTCTTTCAACTGCTGCTGTGTCCACAGTGTTTGCTGTACAGCCATCATTTTACCCTCAAAACGTCACCATCGTTGTTCTCTTTCCAACAGAGTGTCTTTGAAAGCTCAGATATGTAAAGTTTTTAAACTGTGTGGATCCAAGTGGAGGGATCACATTTTAGTCATTCAGTGATTCAAAGAATATGAACTTTTAATATTCATTCAGATGTTTCTGACTCTAAATAGTCTTTTGTCATTTCTTATGTTTTTCTAATTTACATTTAAAACATTTTCAGCTCTTTTCCAACTTCTTCTCTGTGGTTGTCAGCTTTTAGCAGTTCAGCTTTTTTGTTTTCAGGTACAAATTTCTGTATTTTTCATCTCATTCAAATTTTTAACTAAAAATTCAGCAATTAATTCATTTCAGTGCATACATTCAGATTCAAGCATTCACACTGCAGTTTCTTCAGAAAATGCACTTTCTAGTCTTTATTATTATTATTATATCATATTCCGTACGTTTTTTGGCATCTATCTCCTTCAAAACCGTTCAACTTAGAAAAACCATTCAAACACCATTAGATTCCTCTTCTTTGGACATGACTGCTTCTATTTTCTCATTTATAACATTTATATTTTTAAAATTATTCAACTTTTTTCAACAAAAATTTCCCATGTATTTCAATGGGAAGACCCTTCAAAATCTCCTTCAACTTACTCATTTTTAAACTCTTATTACTTCCATATACGTTGACATAGAGCCACCATTCAAACTTTAAAACGAAGACAAGACATTCAACTATTCAACTTGTATTTATGTTTCAATATCTGTTATACTTTTCTTCAGTTCCAGTTTAAGTTTCATGATGATTTTTCAGCCGTTTCAGAGTTTATAATGGGTGTGTATGGGACGGAATGTTGGGGCTAGAGTGAGACAGCTCAACTGCAGAGTGAGAGGAGGAAAAAAATTAATCTTAAAATATTTTTTTAAAACTGCTGCTGTGTCCGCAGCGTTTGCTCTACAGGTATGATTTTACCCTCAAACGTAGCCATCGCTGTCCTCTTTCATCCAATGTGTTATATTGTACTAGGTGTTATGGTTCTTTCATAAATGTCACCAAAGCACAGCCTCCCCTCCAACTCCTCCATAGACTCTAATGTTAAATGGCTCAGAAGGTTCGTTTGAAAATCAGAAGAGCATGGTGTCTTTCCACTGTCACCACGTCCATATAATAAACTCACAGCATGAAAACTGAGAATTAGGTAGACTGGACATTGCTGCCGCTCACGGTGAAAAAATTTCGTCAATAAGACCTGTACTTTTCATTTGGGAGCGATTTGTTTCGACCTGACTTTTCTGTTCATTTTAAGCAGCAAAAGTGAGGTGCATGTCTGTGTGCGTGTGTACTGAGCCATTGGGTGCAGTTACTATAGCAACCAGGCTCACACCTGCCTGCCTAACGAGCTCTGTCTCTCACTGTGCCAAGATTCATCTTAAACACTTCTCTTTCAACTGCTGCTGTGTCCACAGTGTTTGCTCTACAGCCATCATTTTACCCTCAAAACGAAGCCATCGTTGTTCTCTTTCCAACAGCGTGTCTTTCAAAGCTCAGAGATGTAAACCTTTAAAAGTGTGTGGATCCAAGTGGAGGGATCACATTTAGTCATTCAGTGATTCAAAGAATATGAACTTTTAATATTCATTCAGATGTTTTCTGACTCTAAATTTTCTTTCTCATTCTTAGGTTTTTCTAATTTTAATTTAAAACTTTTCAGCTATTTTCCAACTTCTTCTGTGTGAACATCAGCTTTCAAAAGTTCTGCACTTTTGTTTTCAGGTTAAAATCTGTATTTTCCAGCTCATTCAACATTTTTAACTTATAATTCAGCAATTAATTCATTTCAGTGCATACATTCAGATTCAAGCATTCACACTGCAGTTTCTTCAGAAAATGCATTTCTAGTTATTATTATATTATATATATATTCCATACGTTTTTTGTGCATCTATCTCCTTCAAAACCGTTCAACTTAGAAAAACCATTCAAACACGTTAGATTCCTCTTCTTTTGGACATGACTGCTTCTATTTTTCTCATTTATAACATTTATATTTTTAATTATTCAACTTTTTCAACAAAAATTTCCCATGTATTTCAATGGGGAGACCCTTCAAATCCTCATTCAACTTACTCATTTTCAAACTGTATCTACTTCAACATACGTTGACATAGAGCACCATTCAAACTTTAAAACGAAGACAAGACATTCAACTATTCAACTTGTATTTATCTTTTCAATATCTGTTATACTTTTTCTTCAGTTCCAGTTTAAGTTTCATGATGTTTTTTCAGCCGTTTCAGAGTTTATAATGGGTGTGTATGGGACGGAATGTTGGGGCTAGAGTGAGACAGCTGAACTGCTAGAGTGAGAGGAGCGAAAAAATTAATCTTAAAATCTTTTTTAAAACTGCTGCTGTGTCCGCAGCGTTTGCTCTACAGGTATGATTTTACCCTCAAAACGTAGCCATCGCTGTCCTCTTTCATCCAATGTGTTTACTATTGTACTAGGTGTTATGGTTCTTTCATAAATGTCACCAAAGCACAGCCTCCTCCCTCCAACTCCTCCATAGACTCTAATGTTAAAATGGCTCAGAAGGTTCGTTTGAAAATCAGAAGAGCATGGTGTCTTTCACTGTCACCACGTCCATATAATAAACTCACAGGCATGAAAATGAGAATTAGTAGACTGGACATTGCTGCGCTCACGGTGAAAGAATTTTGTCAATAGGACCTTGTACTTTTCATTTGGGAGCGATTTGTTTCGACCTGACTTTTCTATTCATTTTAAGCAGCAAAAGTGAGGTGCATGTCTGTGCGCGTGTGTATGGAGCCATGGGTGCAGTCACTATAGCAACCAGGCTCACACCTGCCTGCCTAACGAGCTCTGTCTCTCACTCTGCCAAGATTCATCTTAAACACTTCTCTTTCAACTGCTGCTGTGTCCACAGTGTTTGCTCTACAGCCATCATTTTACCCTCAAACGAAGCCATCGTTGTTCTCTTTCAACACAGTGTCTTCAAAGCTCAGAGATTAAACCTTTTAAACTGTGTGGATCCAAGTGGAGGGATCACATTTAGTCATTCAGTGATTCAAAGAATATGAACTTTTATATTCATTCAGATGTTTTCTGACTCTAAATTTTCTTTCTCATTACTTAGGTTTTTCTAATTTACATTTAAAACATTTTCAGCTATTTCCAACTTCTTCTCTGTGTTGTCAGCTTTTAGCAGTTCAGCACTTTTGTTTTCAGGTGCAAATTTCTGTATTTTTCATCTCATTCAACATTTTTAACTTAAAATTCAGCAATTAATTCTTTCAGTGCATATATTCAGATTCAAGCATTCACACTGCAGTTTCTTCAGAAAATGCACTTTCT
>NW_020327810.1:0-17871 GCF_001858045.2 Oreochromis niloticus | reverse complement strand
GAACATTTTAAATTTGAATGGTTGTTCTAGGCGAAAGTATGAAAAAGTTAGTTAAGTTTCAAAACAAGCAAGTTTTAGCAGAATTGGAAGTTTCCCATTCATTTCAATGGGACAAATTAAAGGAAAAAAGTTAATATTTAAAAAGTATATAACAGTTAAAAATACCAAAAGTCATAGCGCACATTAGCAGAAATAGCAGAATAGTTTAAAATTTGAACGGTAAAATCGGCTGAAAATGTGGAAGTAGTTAAGTGCCAAAAAAGTACAAAAGTGGCAACTAGAATAACTAGAAAAATTTGCATTTCCTGCGAAAATGCAGTGTGGATGCTGAACGCTGAAGCTGTCAGCTGAAACTAGCTGAAAAGCTGAAAAGTTGCAGAATTGTAAAAACTTTGCAGAAGCAAAGGAACGTTGCCTAAAATGTAGTAACTTAGCAGAACTGCAATATCTTAGAGGAAACATAATACTTGCAGAAATACAATAGCATAGCAGAACTTAGCAGAAATATTGTAAACTTACAGAAACACGATAACTTCCCAAAAAATACAATTTCGAGAAACAGTATAAGATAACAGAAAGAATATATTTAGCCAAACATTCTTAAACATTACAGAAATACTACTCTATAGCAGAAATGATATATTTAGAAAGAAAATATAATATAGCAGAAATACTATGATTAGCAGAAATCCTCAATATAGCTCAATAACAATGATTTAGAACAGATACTATGATTTAGCAGAATAGTAATAACTTAAGTGAAAATATTGGAAAGGTAAAATGACAAGCTGAATAAAAAGGAACATGGTTAAGTTTGCTCAAAACTAATTTTTGTTCACCTGTGAAAAAATAAAATAAAAATACATTTAGAAATACAAATAAGAACAGCCAACAGATACACACAAAATTAAATATGGATACACAAATCAACAAATACACACAAAATCAAATATGGATACACAAATGTACAGAGAGAGACACACACACACAGGGTCTATGCCAGTCAACCAGTCTGAATATATTATATTTTTATCCAACAATGAGATGCTGCCCTAAAAAGGCTTTGTGTGTGTCTTTCTCTCTCTCTCTCTCTCTCCTCTCTCTCTCTCACACACACACACACCACACACACACACACACACACTCAGGCTCACACACACACACACACACACACATAGCATCAGCAAGTGAACAAGGGCTGTTAACAGCATGTTTCTAGGTCAGTCAAACAGCTGTGAGATTCTCAATTTGAATCCACCAATCAGAGGGGCTGTGTGCTTTTTCCTGCCAAAACTGGTGCACCAAGTGCAGGCTTTTACAGCACAGAGAGAGACAGGATTTTTGCAGTCTATTTCTCATAGTGAGGACTCCCCTCAAACAAACAGCCATAAATTCCTAACCGTAGGGGCTAAAACGGTCATTCTTAGACCGTTGTGTTCAGAAGACATGGGAGAATCTTGAAATGTTGACCATTTAAAATAAAAATATGAAATATCATAGATATATGACATAGATGATTGGTTGTCTTAGAAGCCATGATTGCCCCAATATGCAAATTGAATGTGCAAGGCCTAAGATATGATTGGCTGGCTGGGAAGCCATGAAGGCAACAATATGCAATTTGAATGTGCAAGCCCTCGGATATGATTGGTTGTCTTAGAAGCCATATAAAAAGCAGTAAAACTGTACTATGATTTGGTAGAAAAACTATAATTAATCAAAAATACTATATTTGGCAGAAATACTATTTTGTAGCAGAAACACTATATTTAGCACAAATCTGATGAAATAGAAGAAATAGTATGATTTAGCAGAAATGCTGTATTTAGCACAAATACTGGAAAGCAGCAGAAATGCTATGACTTAGCACAATAGTAATAACCTAAATAGAAAAATTGGAAAAGCAAAATGGACAGCTGAAAAAATCCTGAACATGCTAAGGGTCCCTCAAATGTAATTGTTAAATGAAAAAAAAAACCCACCAAAAAAAAGTATAACAGTCATACAACCACAAATATGTACACATATGGTAACACACATGCACAGACAGACACACACAGGATCAAATTCAGTCAACCAGTCTAACTATATTGAATTTAAATCTTACAATGAGATCATCCCATAAAAAGGCTTTCTCTGTCTCTCTCTCTCTCTCTCTCTCTCTCTGTCACACACACACACACACACACACACACACACACACAAGATCCAATTCAGTCAACCAGTCTAAATATATTGATTTTGAATCTTACAATGAGATCATCCCATAAAAAGGCTTTCTCTCTCTCTCTCTCTCTCTCTCTCTCTCTCTCTCTCTGTCAAACACACACACACAAGATCCAATTCAGTCAACCAGTCTAAATATATTGAATTTAAATCTTACAATGAGATCATCCCATAAAAAGCCTTTCTCTCTCTCTCTCTCTCTCTCTCTCTCTGTCACACACACCACACACACACACACAAGATCCAATTCAGTCAACCAGTCTAAATATATTGAATTTAAATCTTACAATGAGATCATCCATAAAAGGCTTTCTCTCTCTCTCTCTCTCTCTCTCTCTGTCACACACACACACCACACACACAAGATCCAATTCAGTCAACCAGTCTAAATATATTGAATTTAAATTTACAATGAGATCATCCCATAAAAAGGCTTTCTCTCTCTCTCTCTCTCTCTCTCTGTCACACACACACACACACACACACACACACACACACAAGATCCAATTCAGTCAACCAGTCTAAATATATTGAATTTAAATCTTACAATGAGATCATCCCATAACAAGCCTTTCTCTCTCTCGCTCTCTCTCTGTCACACACACACACACACACACACACACCACACACACACACAAATCAATTCAGTCAACCAGTCTAAATATATTGAATTTAAATCTTACAATGAGATCATCCCATAACAAGCTTTCTCTCTCTCTCTCTCTCTCTCTCTCTCTCTCTCTGTCACACACACACACACACACACACACACACACACACAGGGAGAGAGAAGTAAGTTTCTAGCTCAGTCAAGCAGCCTGGGAGCTGCTGAATTTGAATCCACCAATCAGAGAGCTGTATACTTTTTCCCGCCAAAACAGGTGCAGCCGTTTTTACACACACAGAGCACAGAGACAGGATTTCTGCAGTGAATTTCTCATAGTGAGGATTCCTCTCAAACAAATGGCCATAATTTCCTAACCGTAGGGGCTAGAACGGTCATTCTTACACCGTTTTGTTCAGAAGAGATCAGGGAATCTTAAAGTGTTGACAATTTATCATTAAAATATGAATTTTTAAAGATATTTGACTTCTAATGCACCATAACTGAGTAGAGCAAAGCAAAAACTGCCTTGACTTGCCCTCAAACAACGCTTTCTAACTCTAAATCTATTTGGAGTATCAATATCATTTTTTCACCGTAAGAGACAGCAGGCTTTGGTGAACAATCTTGGAAATTTTCAGGTCTCTGTTGATATCCATTAAAAAGATATGACGAGAGAAAAAAGTGGATCATTTCCAGAGTTTGAAATCTGAAGAAATCTGAGCGAAGGACGAATTTCCTACCCTCAAACAAGTCTAACTCATTTCAGAACGGTAATAGGTGAGAAAGAAATTCTTGAATTGTGAGTGTCAGGAGTGTCTGAAGATATACTGGACAAGCCTCATGTTTTAACTTCGCTTCGTTAAGGAGATATGACGATTCGAATATGCCTCTCATTACAGAAATCAAGCTGTGATTTTGAACAAGCTCTCCATTGACTTTCTATGGGGATTTTGAGACTTTGTGTTGGTCTGAGGAGATTTGCCAAATTCTATAAATCTCACAACAATGATGGTGACATTTTCTGAAAGCCAGCAAAAATACCTACGTTTGATGTATAATTTGTGGAAGTTGAGTGAAAATTGAGCAAGTAGCAAGAAGTTGTTCGGACATGAAGAGAAGACTGCAAAACCTTCAGTGGCACACTGGAAGCCAAGTGCATAGCAACCATAACAACGCATGTATTTTCTGAAAAATCACAATTTTGCAACTCAAAACTTTAAGAGGCATAAAAGTAAAACGGTAAAAGATTTGAAAAAGCTGATTTATTCCTGAATAGCCCAATAATTTGAGAACATTTTAAAGTTTGAATGGTTGTTCTACATGAAAGTAGGAAAAAGTAGTTAAGTTTCAAAAACAAGCAAGTTTTAGCAGAATTGCGGAAGTTTCCCATTGATTTCAATGGGACAAATTAAAGGAAAAAAGTGTAATATTTTAAAAAGTATAACAGTTAAAAATATCAAAAGATATAGCGTACATTAGCAGAAATAGCAGAATAGTTTAAAATTTGAACGGTGAAAATCGGCTGAAAATTGTGAAAGTAGTTAAGTGCCAAAAAGTGTACGGAACGCAACTAGAATAATAATAAAGAATAAAGAGAAACAGGAACTCAATAGTGTGGATGCCTCCAGCATCCACACAATAATAAAGTATAACTAGAAAAATTTGCATTTCCTGCGAAAATGCAGTGTGGATGCTGTAAAGCTGAAGCTGTCAGCTGAAACTAGCTGAAAAGCTGAAAAGTTGCAGAAGTTGTAAAACCTTTGCAAAAAATTGTAATAACTTTGCAGAAGCATAAGAACTTAGCAAAAATGTAATTATTTAGCAGAACTGCAATAACGTAAAGAAAACATAATACTTGGCAGAAATACAATAACATAGCAGAACTTAGCAGCAGAAATTAGAATAAATATTGTAACTTAGCAGAAACAAGATAACTTTTCAGAAATACAGGATTTTAGCAAACATGGTACAAGATTACATAGATACTTTATTTAAACAAAAATACCTAAACATTGCACAAATACTGTGATTTAGGACAAATACTACAACATAGCAGAAATGCTGTAATTCAGCAAATATATTATGCTATGGCACAAATAGAAAGAATATGCTCAAATACTATGATTTTGCTCAAATAATATGATTAAGCAATAATACTAAGATTTAGTAGAAATACTGTATTTAGCACAAACACCGAAAAGTAGCAGAAATACTGTAAATTAGCATAATAGTAATAACTTGCACAATTACAAATATGGACATGGTAAATGGCCTGTATTTATATAGCGCTTTTATGGTCCCTAAGGACCCCAAAGCTCTTTACATATCCAGTCATTCACCCATTCACACACTGGTGATGGCAAGCTACGTTGTAGCCACAGCCACCCTGGGGCGCACTGACAGAGGCGAGGCTGCTGGACACTGGCGCCACCGGGCCCTCTGACCACCACCAGTAGACAACGAGTGAAGTGTCTTGTCCAAAGACACAACGACCGAGACTGTGCGAGCCGGGCCTCGAACCGGTAACCTTCCGATTACAAGGCGAACTCCCAAATTTTGAGCCACGATCGCCCCCATATATGGAAACAAACATGCACAGAGACACACACAGGATCCAATTCAATCAACCAGTGTAAATATATTGATTTTAAATCACACAATAAGATACACCCATAAAAGGCTCTCTTTCTCTCTCTCTCTGTCATACAGACACACACACACACACACACACACACACACACACACACACACACACAGCAGCAGCAGCAGCGGAAGCAAGTGAACAAACAGGGGCTGTACATACAGTGTTTCCTGTATGTTTCTAGGTGGGTCAAAAAGCCTGGAGCTGCTTAATTTGAATCCACCAATCAGAAAGGCTATGTACTTTTTCCCGCCAAAACAGGTGCACCTGTTTTTACACACGCAGCACAGAGACAGGATTTGTGCAGTCTATTTTTCATAGTGAGGACTCCTCTCAAACAAATGGCTATAATTTGCTTACCAGCTGCCCCACTGGGAAAGACAGTGAGCTCTTGGGAAACGGGGTGATGAGCAGTCAGAATTAGATCGCGGTGAGAGGCAAAGAGCGCTGTTTTTTGGAGTTACAAAACGTCGTGTAACTCCAAAACTAGGTGGACTAGAAGCATAATTCTTGTACTGGGTGAATCAGCGGACTTTGGTGTACTTTGACTGTGATTTTCATTACTCTTTGTACATCCGTCGCTGAGATATGACGAGAGAAGAAACGGCAGACCTCAGATATGATTGGCTGGCTGGGAAGCTGGCAGAAATATATAGTAATAGTGTGATTAAGCATAAATACTACATTTAGCAGAAATACTGTATTAAGCACAAATCCTATAAAAAGCAGAAATACTATATTAAGCACAAATCCTATAAAAAGCAGAAATACTATATTAAGCAATATAAAAATCCTATAAAAATGGTATAAAAAGCAAAAATACTGTAATATGATTTGGTAGAAAAACTATAATTAATCAGAAATACTATATTTGGCAGAAATACTGTAATCAGCACATATACTGTAACATGACAGAAATTCCTCCACTTAGTAGTAATACTATAACATAACACAAATGTTATGATGAGTTGAGCGGCTGGTACTCTGGTGCAGTCAGCACAATCTGGAGCTGAACACTCTTAAAACTGTAGAGATGACAGTGGACTTCAGGAGACATCCCTCAACTCTGCCCCCCCTCATCATATCAGACAGCCCTGTGTCGACTGTGGAGATCTTCAAGTTGCTGGGTACCACCATCTCCCAGGACCTGAAGTGGGAGACCAACATCAACTCCATCCTCAAAAAGACCCAGCAGAGGATGTACTTCCTGAGACAACTGGGGAAGTACAGTCTTCCACAGGAGCTGCTGATCCAGTTCTACACTGCAGTCATTGAGTCTGTCCTGTGCTCCTCCATCACAGTCTGGTATGGTGCAGCCACTAAACAGGACAGGTGCAGACTGCAGCGGACTGTATGGGCAGCAGAAAGGATCATCGGCGCCCCCCTGCCTCCATCCAGGATCTGTACCTCTCAAGAACCAGGAAACGGGCAGGGAAAATCATCACAGACCCCTCACACCCTGGACACAGACTTTTTGATCTGCTGCCCTCTGGCAGACGGTACAGAAGCCTGCAGACCAGGACCACCCGACACAGGAACAGTTTCTTTCCCCTCGCCATCTCCCTTCTAAACAGTTGAACTGTCACACTGCTCCCACTGCCAGACTGCAACTGCACCTTATGTACATTCTGTAGTATTCATTCCACCTCATTTCATTTCTGTATTTTATGTATATAAGTTTAGATTAGTTATTTATAGTTGGTTTACACAGCTTTGTGTATGTATGTGTATGCATGTGGAATGTATATATAGATACGTGTGTGTGTGGGTGCGTGCGTGTGTGTGTGTGTGTGTGTGTGTGTGTGTGTGTGTGTGTGTGTGTGTGTGAGATTTACATTGCTGTGCTCGAGAGCCACCATCTACCGGAACCAAATTCCTTGTATTTGTATGCACATATACTTGGCCAATAAACATGATTCTGATGACTTGGCACAAAAACCATGATTTAGCAGAAATACTATGATTGAGCAGAAGTACTAAGATGTAGTAAAAGTACTTTGATTTAAGAGAAATCCAATTATGGAGGAGTAATACTTTAAAATGGGAGAAATACTGATACACACACATTCACAGAGCCTAAAGGGAAGAGTATTTGTGCCATGGAGTGTTAAGAAGAATGTGAGGTCCATATTAGAAAAGCTGGTAAAAAGTTTTGAGAATTGTAATAAATGATGAATATGAATTAGTGGTCTGTGATAGTGTATTAATTTGTAGGGCAAAAAACATGTTGTCCAAGGTGGAGTTGAACCCACGACCTTTGGGTTGCAGACCTGTGTCATTACCAGCTGCCCCACTGGGAAAGACAGTGAGCACTTGGGAAACAGGGTGATGAGCAGTCAGAATTAGATCGCGGTGTGAGGCAAAGAGCGCTGTTTTTTGGAGTTACAAAACGTCGTGTAACTCCAAAACTAGGTGGACTAGAAGCATAATTCTTGTACTGGGTGAATCAGCGGACTTTGGTGTACTTTGACTGCGATTTTCATTACTCTTTGTACATCCGTCGCTGAGATATGACGAGAGAAGAAACTGCAGACCTCAGATATGATTGGCTGGCTGGGAAGCTGGCAGAAATATATAGTAATAGTGTGATTAAGCATAAATACTACATTTAGCAGAAATACTGTATTAAGCACAAATCCTATAAAAAGCAGAAATACTATATTAAGCACAAATCCTATAAAAAGCAGAAATACTATATTAAGCAATATAAAAATCCTATAAAAATGGTATAAAAAGCAAAAATACTGTAATATGATTTGGTAGAAAAACTATAATTAATCAGAAATACTATATTTGGCAGAAATACTATATTTAGCACAAATCTTATAAAATAGCAGAAATAGTATGATTCAGCACAATAGTAATAACTTAAACAGAAAAACTGGAAAAGCAAAATGGACAGCTGAAAAAATGCTGAACATGCTAAGGGTCCTTCAAATGTACTTGTTAAATGAAAAAAAACTCAGCAAAAAAAGTGTAACAGTCACACAATCACAAATATGGAAACATATGGAAACACACATGCACAGAGAGACACACACAGGATCAAATTCAGTCAACCAGTCTAAATATATTGAATTTAAATCATACAATAAGATGCTCCCATAAAAACTCTCTCTCGCCCTCTCTCTTTCTCTCTCTCTGTCTCACACACACACACACACACACACACACACACACACAGGGAGAGAAAATCAAGTTTCTAGGTCAGTCAAGCAGCCTGGGAGCTGCTAAATTTGAATCCACCAATCAGAGAGGCTGTGTACTTTTTCCCGCCAAAACAGGTGCAGCCGTTTTTACACACACAGAGCACAGAGACAGGATTTCTGCAGTGAATTTCTCATAGTGAGGATTCCTCTCAAACAAATGGCCATAATTTCCTAACCGTAGGGGCTAGAACAGTCATTCTTACACCGTTTTGTTCAGAAGAGATGGGGGAATCTTAAAATGTTGACAATTTATCATTAAAATATGAATTATTGACGATATTTGACTTCTAATGCACCATAACTGAGTAGAGGCAAGCAAAATCTGCCTTGACTAGTCCTCAAACAACGCTTTCTAACTCTAAATCTATTTGGAGTATCGATATCATTCTTTCACCGTAAGAGACAGCAGGCTTTGGTGAACAGTCATGGAAATTTTCAGGTCTCTGTGGAAATCTATCAAAAAGATATGACGAGAGAAAAAAGTGTCTCATTTCCAGAGTTTGAAATCTGAAGAAATCTGAGCGAAGGACGAATTTCCTACCCTCAAACAAGTCTAACTCATTTCAGAACGGTAATAGGTGAGAAAATAATTCTTGAATTGTGAGCGTCAGGAGTGTCTGAAGATATACTGGGACAAGCCTTATGTCTTAACTTTGCTTCGTTAAGGAGATATGACGATTCGAATATGCCTCTCATTACAGAAGTCAAGCGGTGATTTTGAACAAGCTCTCCATTGACTTTCTATGGAGAGTTTTGCGACTTTGTGTTGGTCTGAGGAGATTTGCCAAAATTCTTTAAATCTCACAACAATGATGGTGACATTTTCTGAAAGCCAGCAAAAATGCCTACGTTTTGATGTATAATTTGTGTGGGTTGAGTGAAAATTGAGTGAGTAGCAAGAAGTTGTTCGGACATGAAGAGAAAATTGCCAAAGGTACAGTGGCTCAATTAGAACCAACTGCATAGCAACCATAACAACGCATGTATTTTGTGAAAAATCACAAAGATGAAACTCAAAACTTAAAGAGGGATAAGATGAAAACGGTAACAGATATGAAAAAGCTGAATCATTCATGAATAGCCCAATAATTTGTGAACATTTTAAAGTTTGAATGGTTGTTCTACGTGAAAGTAGGAAAAAGTAGTTAAGTTTCAAAAACAAGCAAGTTTTAGCAGAATTGTGGAAGTTTCCCATTCATTTCAATGGGACAAATTAAAGGAAAAAAGCTTAATATTTTAAAAAGTATAATAGTTAAAAATACCAAAAGTCATTGCCATCATTAGCAGAAATAGCAGAATAGTTTAAAATTTGAACGGTGAAAATCGGCTGAAAATTGTAGAAGTAGTTAAGTGCCAAAAAAAGTGCAAAAGTGGCAACTAGAATAATAATAATAAAGTATAATAATAAAGTAGAATAAAGAATAAAGAGAAACAGGAACACTATAGTGTGGATGCCTTAAAGCATCCACACAATAAAGAATAAAGAGAAACAGGAACTCAATAGTGTGGATGCCTCCAGCATCCACACAACTAGAAAAATTTGCATTTCCTGCGAAAATGCAGTGTGGATGCTTTAAAGCTGAAGCTGCCTGCTGAAACTAGCTGAAAAAGCTGAAAAGTTGCAGAAATTGTAAAAACTTTGCAGAAGCAAAGGAACTTTGCTAAAATGTAGTGACTTAGCAGAACTGCAATATCTTAGAGGAAACATAATACTTGACAGAAATACAATAGCATAGCAGAACTTAGCAGAAATATTGTAACTTACCAGAAACACGATAACTTGTCAAAAATACAAGAATTTAGGAGAAATTGTATAAGATAACAGAAAGAATATATTTAGCCAAACATTCTTAAACATTACAGAAATACTATGATTTAGAAAAACAGTACAACATAGCAGAAATGCTGTGATTTACCAGAGACACTGTAATATACTATGAATATTTTAATTTTATATGAATATTATGTTTTAACAAAAATACTCCAGTTTAGCACAAATATTATAACATAGCAGAAATACTATTCTATAGCAGAAATGCTATATTTAGAAAGAAAAATATAATATAGTGGAAATACTATGATTTAGCAGAAATCCTACAATATAGCTTAATAACAATGATTTAGAAGAGATACTATGATTGAGCGGAATAGTAATAACTTAAGTGAAAATATTGGAAAGGTAAAATGACAAGCTGAATAAAAAGGAACATGGTTAAGTTCGCTGAAAACTATTTGTTATTCACCTGTGAAAAAATAAAACAAAAATACATTTAGAAGAAAAACAAATAAGAACAGTCAACAGATACATAAGAAATCAAATATAGATACACAAATGTACAGAGAGAGACACACAGGCAGGGTCTATGCCAGTCAACCAGTCTGAATATATTACATTTTTATCCAACAATGAGATTCTACCCTAAAAAGGGTCTTTCTGTGTATCTCTCTCTCTCTCTCTCACACACACACACACGCACGCACGCACGCACGCACGCACGCACACACACACACACACACACACACACACACACACACACACACACACACACACACACACACACAGCAGCAGCAGCAGAAAGTGAACAGGGGCTGTTAGCAGCATGTTTCTAGGTCAGTCTTGCAAGCCTGGGAGCTGCTAAATTTGAATCCACCAATCAGAGAGGCTGTGTGCTTTTTCCCGCCAAAACTGGTGCACCAAGTGCAGGCTTTTACACATGCAGCACAGAGAGAGACAGGATTTTTGCAGTCTATTTCTCATAGTGAGAATTCCCCTCAAACAAACAGCCATGAATTTCTAACCGTAGGGGCTAAAACAGTCATTCTTAGACCATTTTATTCAGAAGACATAGGGGAATCTTGAAATGCTGACCACTGAAAATAAAAATATGAAATATTAGAGATATATGACATAGAGAATTGGTTGGCTTAGAAGCCATGAAGGTCCCAATATGCAAATCTGAATGTGCCAGGCCTCAGATATGATTGGTTGTCTTAGAAGCCATATAAAAAGCAGTAAAACTGTACTATGATTTGGTAGAAAAACTATAATTAATCAAAAATACTATATTTGGCAGAAATACTATTTTTTAGCAGAAACACTATATTTAGCACAAATCTTATGAAATAGCAGAAATGCTATGACTTAGCACAATAGTAATAACTTAAATAGAAAAATTGGAAAAGCAAAATGGACAGCTGAAAAAATCCTGAACATGCTAAGGGTCCCTCAAATGTAATTGTGAAATGAAAAAAAAATCAGCAAAAAAAAGTATAACAGTCACACAATTACAAATATGGAAACATATGGAAACACACATGCACAGAGAGACACACACAGGATCAAATTCAGTCAACCAGTCTAAATATATTGAATTTAAATGACAGACAGACAGACAGACAGACAGCATCAGCAAGTGAACAGGGGCTGTTAATAGCATGTTTCTAGGTCAGTCAAACAGCTGTGAGCTTCTCAATTTGAATCCACCAATCAGAGAGGCTGTGTGCTTTTTCCCGCCAAAACTGGTTCACTAAGTGCAGGCTTCTACACATGCAGCACAGAGAGAGACAGGATTTTTGCAGTCTATTTCTCATAGTGAGAATTCCCCTCAAACAAACAGCCATAAATTTCTAACCGTAGGGGCTAAAACAGTCATTCTTAGACCATTTTATTCAGAAGACATAGGGGAATCTTGAAATGCTGACCATTTAAAATAAAAATATGAAATATTAGAGATATATGACATAGATGATTGGTGGGCTTAGAAGCCACGAAGGTCCCAATATGCAAATTTAAATGTGCCAGGACTCAGATATGATTGGCTGGCTGGGAAGCCATGAAGGTCCCAATATGCAAATTTAAATGTGCCAGGACTCAGATATGATTGGCTGGCTGGGAAGCCATGAAGGCAACAATATGCAAATTTGAATGTGCCAAGACTCAGATATGATTGGCTGGCTGAGAAGCCATGAAGGTCCCAGGACTCAGATATGATTGGCTGGCTGGGAAGCCATGAATGCCCCAATATGCAAATTTAAATGTGCCAGGACTCAGATATGATTGGCTGGCTGAGAAGCCATGAAGGTCCCAATATGCAAATTTGAATGTGCCAGGACTCAGATATGATTGGCTGGCTGGGAAGCCGTCCAGGTCCTGATATGTAAATTTGAATATTAGGACTGACTCCCTGGGGACCTGGCAGAAATATATAGAAATACAATGATTACCCAGAAATACTGCATTTAGTAGAAATACTATGTTTTAACACAAATACTATAAAATGGCACAAATACTATAATTAAGCAGAAATATTATATTAAGAACAGCTGAAAAAATGCTGAACATTCTAAGGGTCACTCAAATGTAATTGTTAAATGAAAAAAGAATCAGCAAAAAAAAGTATAACAGTCTCACAATCACAAATATGGACACATATGGAAACACACAAGCACAGAGAGACACACAGGATCAAATTCAGGCAACCAGTCTAAATGTATTGAATTTAAATCATACAATAAGATGCTCCCATAAAAACTCTCTCTCGCCCTCTCTCTCTCTCTCTGTCTCTCACACACACGTACACACACACACACACACACACACACACACACACACACACACAGGGAGAGAAAATCAAGTTTCTAGGTCAGTCAAGCAGCCTGGGAGCTGCTAAATTTGAATCCACCAATCAGAGAGGCTGTGTACTTTTTCCCGCCAAAACAGGTGCAGCCGTTTTTACACACACAGAGCACAGAGACAGGATTTCTGCAGTGAATTTCTCATAGTGAGGACTCCCCTCAAACAAATGGCTATAATTTCCTAACCGTAGGGGCTAGAACGGTCATTCTTACACCGTTTTGTTCAGAAGAGATGGGGGAATCTTAAAGTGTTGACAATTTATCATTAAAATATGAATTATTGACGATATTTGACTTCTAATGCACCATAACTGAGTAGAGGCAAGCAAAATCTGCCTTGACTTGCCCTCAAACAACGCTTTCTAACTCTAAATCTATATGGAGCATCAAAATCATTCTTTCACCGTAAGAAACAGCAGGCTTTGGTGAACAGTCATGGAAATTTTCAGGTCTCTGTGGAAATCTATCAAAAAGATATGACGAGAGAAAAAAGTGTCTCATTTCCAGAGTTTGAAATCTGAAGAAATCTGAGCGAGGGACGAATTTCCTACCCTCAAACAAACGTAATTCATGGCCAAATGGTAATAGATGAGAAAACAATTCTTGAATTGTGAGCATCAGGAGTGTCTGAAGATATATTGGCACAAGCCTCATGTCTTAACTTCGCTTCGTTGGGGAGATATGACGATTCAAAAATGCCTCTCATTACAGAAATCAAGCGGTGATTTTAAACGAACTCTCCATTGACTTTCTATGGGGATTTTTGAGACTTTGTGTTGGTCTGAGGAGATTTGCCAAAATTCTATAAATCCCACAACAATGATAGTGACATTTTCTGAAAGCCAGCAAAAATACCTACGTTTTGATGTATAATTTGTGTGGGTTGAGTGGAAATTGAGCGAGTAGCAAGAAGTTGTTCGGACATGAAGAGAAAATTTCCAAAGGTACAGTGGCTCACTTAGAACCAACTGCATAGCAACCATAACAACGCATGTATTTTGTGAAAAATCACAAAAATGAAACTGAAAACTTAAACAGGGATAAGATGAAAATGGTAACAGATATGAAAAAGCTGAATCATTCATAAATAGCCCAATAATTTGAGAACATTTTAAAGTTTGAATGGTTGTTCTAGGCGAAAGTAGGACAAAGTAGTTAAGTTTCAAAATCAAGCAAGTTTTAGCAGAATTTTGGAAGTTTTCCATTCATTTCAATGGGACAAAAAAAAGCATAAAAAGCTTAATATTTTAAAAAGTATAACAGTTAAAAATACCAAAAGTCATAGCGCACATTAGCAGAAATAGCAGAATAGTTTAAAATTTGAACGGTAAAAATCGGTTGAAAATTGTGGAAGTAGAAAAGTGCCGAAAAAAGTACAAAAAGTTGCAACTAGAATAATAATAAAGTATAATAAAGAATAAAGAGAAACAGGAACTCAATAGTGTGGATGCATAAAGCATCCACACAACTAGAAAAATTTGCATTTCCTGAGAAAATGCAGTGTGGATGCCTTGACGTTGAAGCTGTCTGCTGAAAAGCTGAAAAAGATGAAAAGTTGCAAAAAGTTGTTGTGGAGAGACGGACAATTCTGCTGAAATGAGCAGAAGCTGCTGAGAATTGTGCTGATAACAGGTGAAAAGGCTGAAAGTTTTGCAGAAAAGAGGTGGATCAGCAGAATTTCTGCAGAAAAGAGGCAAAGAAGCAGAAACTTGCGCTGAAAAGAGATGAATCTGCAGAGTTTCTGCTGAAAAGAGTTTTTTTTCTGAAAACAGCCAAAAAAGCTGGAATTTGTGCTGAAAAGGGGTGAAAAAAATGAAAATTTTGCTGAAAAGGGGTGAAGAAGCTAAAGTATACCAAATCAAAGTATTTGTGCCAAAACATAGTGTTTCTGCCATATTGTGGTACTACTACATTACAACATGAATACGGATTAAAGATGAAAGAAACTGGCAACAAATTCCTCCACTACAAACCAGTCTGATACCACTTCTTTGCAGTGTTCACGTTTACTAAGGCACTACCCAAAAGGTGCCACAAGAGGGCACTCCAACACAAGAGATGACCTATGTACACTGATGCACTTAGTAACAGTCAGCCTCCTTGAATTGGCAGAAATAATGTGATTTAGTAGTAATACTATAACATAACAGATATACTGTGATGTTGCAGAAATAGTATGTTTTTGCACTACTCATTTGTAGTGAAAAAAAATAGCAATATAAATTACAGGTCTGTGATAGTGTATAAATTTGTAGTGAAAAAAAAATGTTGACCAAGGTGGGATTGAACCCACGACCTTTGAGCTGCAGAGCCGTGTCATTACTAATTGCGCCACCTGGCAAGAGGGCAGGCGGCTGAAAAACAAAGAGATCAGCAATCAGAAATAGATCGTGGTGAGAGGCGAAAAGCGCCGTTTTTTGGAGTTACAAAACGTCGTGTAACTCAAAAACTAGGAGGGCTATCAGCATCAGCAGTTGCTGAAACAAGCGAAAAAGCAGAATTATCTGCTAAAACAAGAGGTGTAGACGCGTTTGATGGAGATGGCTTTATGTGTAAGGGTACACTGAAGAGTATCAAGAAAGCAGAGTGCATGCAAGTGGGGATGATGTGTAGCAACTGTCACAGGTAGGACTCGAACCTCTGCCACCGGGTCTCACAGTAGCTTCTCAACCCTCTGAGCCAAATGAGGTCTGCTCACAAAGGGGGCGGGTGCCTAAAACACAGAGACTTGAGCAGTCAGAATTAGATCGCGGTGAGAGGCGTAAAACGCCGATTTTTCGGAGTTACAAAACGTCGTGTAACTCAAAAACTAGGTGGATAGAAGCACATTTCTTGTACTGGGTAAATCAGCAGACTTTGCTGAACTTTGACTGCGATTTCATAGCTCTTTGTACCTCCGTCGCGGAGATATGACGAGAGAAGAACCGGCTTCATTTTAAGAGTTTGAAAACAAATGTAATTTATGGCTCAACAGCAAGATGACAGTAAAAACTGCTCCAACCGTGACTGGCAGCACTGTCTGAAGATGAATTGGAACAAGCTTCTCATCTTAACTTTGCTTTATTAAAATTATTATGGCACATACAAGTCTTGCAAATAAGCACACAGGGAAAGCTTGAGCTTGTAATTCCACCCCAAGCTGGTAGGAGAAGCTTTTTATTAAACACTTGCTTGTTTTACAATGTGCTTCAAGGGTCAATAACAGCATAACAGAACTCACTTATGGTACTGCATTCTTCCTTCCTATAAAACAATAACTGTCAGTGACTTTGTACCATAGTATAAACACACATTCAAGACAACAGTTAAAAGTAACGTAACCATAAACAATGAAACAAGAACATCTAAACAGCAGCACATGTCCTAAGGCATGATGGGAGAGGACTAGCTGTTCCCCCAACACGCCACATTATTTATGATTTATGATTTGGCAGAAACACTGGGACTTGGAATGATTTACATGAAATACTTTGATTAGCAGAAAAACTATAATCTAGCAGAAAGCACCTCAGCATAGCAGAAATTCTATGAGCAGAATTACTAGGATTTAGCACAAACGCTATGATTTGTCTCAAAAACCTTTATTTTGCAGTTTATTGTGATTGGCAGAAATACTGTGCTTTGGAGCAAATACCAAATTTGGCAGAAATACTATGAGCAGTAATAATATAACGTAGCAGAAATACAAATATTTTGTGGAAATACTATGATACTATGAAAAGCTAAAAACGATGAAAGTTGCAAAAAGTTGTATGGTGGTGAAAAAAAATGCCCACTGAGCAGGATTCGAACCTGGCCCTCCTGGTCTCAAGGTGGCTATTCATTTCCCTGAGCCAAAGTCATTCTTACAAAGAAGAGGTGGAGAGACGGACAATTCTGCTTAAATGAGCAGAAGCTGTGAGAATTGTGCTGATAAGAGGTCAAAAGGCTGAAAGTTTTGGAGAAAAGAGGTGAATCAGCAGAATTTTTGCAGAAAAGAGGCAAAGAAGCAGAAACTTGCGCTGAAAAGAGAATGAATCAGCAGAGTTTCTGCTGAAAAAGTTTTTTTTTCTGAAACAGCCAAAAAAGCTGGAATTTGTGCTGAAAAGGGGTGAAAAAAATGAAAATTTGCGGAAAAGGGGTGAAAGTTACTACATTACAACATGAATATGGATTAAAGATGAAAGAAACTGGCAACAAATTCCTCCACTACAAACCAGTCTGATACCACTTCTATGCAGTGTTCACGTTTACTAAGGCACTACCCAAAGGCGCCACAAGAGGGCACTCCAACACAAGAGATGACCTATGTACACTGATGCACTTAGTAACAGTCAGAGGTGAAAAGGCTGAAAATTTTGCAGAAAAGAGGTGAATCAGCAGAATTCTGCAGAAAAGAGGCAAAGAAGCAGAAACTTGCGCTGAAAAGAGTTTTTGTTTTCTAAACAAGCAAAAAAACTGGAATTTGTGCTGTGAAAAGGGGTGAAAAAAATGAAAATTTTGCTGAAAAGGGGTGAGAAGCTAAAAATACCAAATCAAAGTATTTGTGCCAAAACATTTTTTCTGCCATATTG
>NW_020327809.1:0-36963 GCF_001858045.2 Oreochromis niloticus | reverse complement strand
ATTAGACATGTGTGGTATCAGACATGGCCTAAGTGAAAAAAACAAAACAAAACAAAAAACACAAAATCTGACTTAAGAGTCACTAACTTTTTCATTTCCCCACATCATATTTACTGTTGCCCGCAAGTGCCACAATTCTGAAAGTCTGGTGCCAACCAACATAGATCCACCTGTAAATACACAGAAAGTCCCCCTTTTTATTAGCAGCTGCACAGCCCATTAAACCCTTCCTAAACACTTCATAGCAATGTTTATCACTGAAATGTGAATTCTTCCCCAGGTCTGTGCTTCTTTCACTTATTTTTCATTTCACAGACCAATCATTTCATTTAGCCTTCTCCTTTTTTCCTCCAAAGAACGTTGTAACATGTCATCATGTATTCACAAAACAAGTTGTTCTCAGTAATCAGAGTATATCTGGATGCAAGCTTCACCCATACATCACAAACAGGAAACTCAACCCTCTGAACTCTTATTCACTGTTTTATAATCCAGTCATCTTCCCTGATCTAGTAACAATCAACAATTGCAATCAGCTCAATAACCCACTAAGCTGTCAGGACAACAGAGATGCATGTTCAAAATATCATCACAAAGAGAATTTCCTTCATACAGTAAATGTCTTCCTTTTATATTTTATTTTCCCTTGCTGTAAGAGCTCTGTAACAACACAATTTCTCATCCGTGGATAATAAAGGTTTACTCAATACCCTAGGATTAGTTATAGCCAATGTTCCCTCTAAGCTGCGCACGTGCGCGATTGCGCACTGCTGGCACGGTCTCTGTGCACAGAAAAATCTGTGTTGCGCACAAAAAAAGATCTAACCTGAATTGAAATTAAAATTATACTTTAACAATTCTGTTTTGCAGTGTACAGTGAGTGACTGGCTGCTCCCATATGGGATCAGAACGATGCCACCAGTGGCGGTCCTAGCCTGTTTGGTGCCCTGGGCTCCCTCTGGCGCCCCCCCTCCGCCGACACACACACACATAAACATATAAGGATTGTACATTAACGGAACCATACTGAATTTCACCAGAGAAACATACACACACACACACACACACATGAAGAGAGAGTATGCATAGTATGCAAACGGCTACTGGTCAAAGACTGTCAGACTGCGGCGGTCAGAGACGGCGGCGATCAGAGACTGTCAGACTGCGGCGGTCAAAGACGGCGACGGTTAGAGATGGCGGCGGACAGAGACTGTCGAAGACGTGGCGGTCAGAGACGGCGACGGACACAGACGGCGGCCGAAGACGGTGGCAGAGATGGCGGCGGACAGAGACTGTCAAAGACGGCGGCGGTCAGAGACTGTAAGACTGCGGCGGTCAGAGACGGCGGCGGTCAGAGACGGCAGCGTCAGCGTGCAGGACAGGACAAAATTTGAATTTCAGTGCTTTGTGATTTGTCTCCCTCTCTCTCTCTCTCTCTCTCTGTGTCACACAATCACACACACACAGACACACAGACAGACACACAGACACCAGACACACAGACACAGACACACAGACAGACACACAGACACACACACAGACACCAGACACACAGACAGACACACAGACACACAGACAGACACACAGACACACACACAGACACACACACAGACACACACACACACACAGACACACACACAGACACAGACCACAGACACACACACGCACAGACACACTAAGTTGGCCTGCAGGGCAAATTTGAATTTCAGTGCTCTGTGTTTGTCTCCCTCCGGTGGCCCACTGCAGGCATGACGAGGTTTAAAGGATAGGATTTAGGGGTAATAGCAAGTAGTCGACCGAATAAAATTGGAATAGCTGATCGGCTTTTCTCCCACAGATGTCATGCATACAATTGCACGCGCCATGAAACAACGGGTTACTCACCATTCTTTCTGCTTTTGGTCGACATCCACGAATGCCCGTAGACCTCCTGTTCAAGTTGGTTACTGATGAGAACCACAAACTGCAAGAGGTTATGCTGAAAATGGAAAGAACGAATGACTGAAGCTTACAGGATTGCATCTGAAAACAGCCAAAGTCAAGTGATCTGGGAAGAAACTATGACCGGCACTTGAAAGAGTGTACTCCAACCTGTGACAGAGTACTAGTTCGGAACCTGACTGAGAGGGGTGGTCCTGGCAAGTAAGGTCCTACTGGGGAACACCATTTATGTGGTGAAGGAACAGATCAATGACAGCCCAGTCTACAGAGTGCCTCAGAGGCAAATGGGAAAGAGTGCGTGTTCTGCATCGCAATCTATTGCATCTTGTCAATGAGCTTCCTGTGGACTTGCCTGCTGTAAATGAGGGGGACAGGTCATCTGCTGTCAAGAAAAAGAAACCAAAACCAGCTCAAAGAGAGACAGAGTTTCAACCTCACTCTGACACAAGCTCTGTGATGATGAGAGTTCAATGTATTATGAGTTGAGGTATGATTTGAGGAGTGGGAACAAGAGGGTGCTCTACATACCTCTAACCATACTGTTGGACCCTCAAGGGAACAGCTGAGTTCAGCAGAGTGTCACTGTGGACACCTCAGCCGACAGAAGCAACATATTGGGGACGAACAGCAAAGATGATTGAGGGAACAGGAATGGAACAAGATGGTGGACACCAAGCACTGAACTTGACAATGACAAGGAGAGGAGGAACATGAGATGGTACGGGAATCAGGAGTCACTGAAGTGCCTTTCACAGTCAACGGAGGAGAAGTTGGGCTGCCGCTTTCAGAAAGGGCACGGCATACACCCAATGTGACCCCGCCGACAAATGAATCAGTTCTAAGAAGGTCTACTAGAGAACGACGACCTGCTACACATTTCACATATGAACCCTTGGCCAACCCTCTCTCCGGTTGCATCCATCAGTCAGTTGTGCTGAAGTGCACGAGTCACCAAACACAACACACTACACCATGCACCATATCCCCTGTTACCTTACTTCCCCTAGTGCCATATCGCATTCCAACATCTCACTGTGCACACCTTCCCTGTATATTATAACTGTGTACACAAGGAATGTGGATATGTGGGAAGGGTGTGATTTGAATGTTGAATAATGAGTATAATGAGTTTATAGGGTAAAGGTTAAATGTCAGGAGCCATTTTCTTTTTGTTGGGAGTGTGTGACGCCCACAAGTGTATGGTCACAATTATAATTTTTTGTGGATTGTTTTGATGTAAAAGACCTGATTTATGGTGTATGGCACTTATCATTTAGAGTTATGGACAATGTAAAAACAGCATGCGAGGAGATGCTGACCTGGTTTCTGATCAGACAGAAAAAGCCAGAAATGTTCCCTCTTGTTTCCGTGTGTGTATGGGTTCAAATATCTACTTCCTCCACATAAGGAACGCTGCAGCTTCATCTGCACGTCTGTGGGATTAAAACTTCCCAAAATAACTGAGGAATGAACCGCTCCCCTCATCCTAAACCGGGCTCTGAGGAGGGAAATCAGGTAAATGTTCTCAGGCTGAGTTCAGTCTATCTGACTAACCTGAGGACATCTGTATTTAGGAGAGAAGCATCCTCCTCCTCCTCCTCCTCCTCCTCCTGACGTTCAGCCTGATGGGAACAGCTGAGCAGCTCTGACTCCCGGCCTCCCTCCCTCTGCTCCACCCTCACAGCAGCTGAGGCTGCTCAGCCCCACAGAGGAGGCCAGGAGAGAGTCTGTGGTGCTCAAACGTTCAAGCTGCTGTTATCTGCAAAACTACTGGAGCTCAGCTTCCTGTCTATGACCTGAGAGCCAATCAGGAGGCTCAGAGATGCTTCAAATGATTCTGACCCAAAAGTGCGGAATCAAGAAATGCTGCTGCAGCTTTAGTCCGGCCGAGCAAACGCCACAGACGTGACCCGCACTCCCTGAGCCGTATCCATAGCAACAAGCATCGTCAGGTGAAGGTGAATGCAGGAGGAGGTTATTCTGTCCTGACCCATTTCACTCCTACGTAAAACTCTGGATTCAAAGCACAACGAAATTTAAATCCGCTCATAGGCAAAGCAGAAACTGCCGCTGTCCTCGCCCCTCTCCAGCTCCTCCTCCTCCTGCTGAGTCTTGTTCTTCCTCGGCCTCGGAGACGTGTCACATTCACATCACATTACTCAGTCTGAGATGATGAGAGTGCCGTGTACCCGTCAGCTCTGCTGCAGGTGAAGAGGGTTCACACACACACACACACACACACACGTTACAGTTAGCTTGAGAGAGCTCACACCCTGCATGTATGCAGCATCACTCTGAGGTTCATGGGAAATGAGCGCTTCACCGTACAGCAGCCATGAAAATCGTCCTTCATCTTAAAAACAGCTTTGTGTCATCGCCGCACACCGAACGTCGTCCAAACGTTCAGGCTGTTTGAGGTGACACGCCGTCAGAGCTACATGGCGTTACAGACGCCATCTTTGAAGAGCGTTCTTGGATGATTCTTGGAGATCACTGCAGACCAGTAAACCTTCATTATTAAAGCTAAAGTCAGTAAACTTCATTTGCTGCTCCTGAAGCTTCGCTCCTGTGTACGCTGCACAGGAAGCGGAAGCAGGAAACGTCACAGGAGAAACTTTACACTTCCAGTCGTAAACAGGATAAAGTGGCAGGATTAACACTGAGACTGTAAACAGCTGATCCCGGGAGGCTCTTCCATCCATCCTCTCATCGACACCAGCTGCAGTTTCCACCCCCTAAAGCCAGGGTTCGGGGGCAGCCCCGCTCCCACGGGCATGATTGCCAGGTAGTTGGAGGGCACGTAGCCTCTCTGACCTCTGACCTCCACCAGGCTCCACTCGGGGCTCCCTCGTTTGTCGTGAGGCTCCAGGACACGAACGGGTTCTCCGGCCCAGAAGGAAACTTCGTGTTTGGATCTGGCCGTGAAGTCGTAGGCGCCCACAACCTGGAAACATTAAAAAAAGCAGCATTTAACGGTCTCCGCCTCCACACCGTCCTGGCTGTCAGGAGGACCAAACATCATCAGCGTTACAGAGTCAATCTGTGATTAAGCTCCACTCAGTCGCTCCTTTCATACCTGCAGACTGCACACAGGAAACAGAGGCAGGAAGCGACAGCGTCTTCCCTGACGGCGTTTAAATGGTCAGAACGACACTGCGAGTCGCAGATGTTTCCAGCTGCAGAGGCTGATATAGCAGCATTACACACATCAGTGTGTCATCAGCCCACACACACACACACACACACACACACTCTCGGCTGTAAACACCAGCGTGGGGTCGTTACTACCACCCGACCCGGCTTTTTCTAACGAACCGTGCTCAACAGCAGCGGCGCTGCGACTGTAACATCAACGACCACGACAGCGTCTGCAGACGACACGCCTTCACTTCAGCACGAGGACGAGGAGAGATGCTGAGGAGACTTCTGCTGCACACACTGCAGCTCGACGCTTATTTTGCACTGAATTACGCTCAGAGAAGTGCGACGCATCAACACGAAGACAAGAAGAAGTACTCCGAGCACACGTCGTCACGTGTAAGACGAGGGTAGCACAGAACACATCTTCTTCCACCGTTTAAGAAACAATCAGCTGATGATGGTATAAAACCGTAGGTTTGAGAGACAGAAGGACAGCGTGTGAGGACAGGTGGACACAGGCCTGCTGCTGGAGACGTGTGCATGCACTGGCACAAAGCAGATCTTTCCATGAACGCCTCACAGAATACCCACGGGCTGTGGGTGGAACAGGATTGCATCTGTCATTCTTACTGATCACTACAAACGTGTGCAAACACTGAATGAAAACGTGAAGCTTCCTTGGATGCTGTGTTGGAGCATCAGCAGCGTGTCGTAGGAGCCCACAGCGTGTGACCGAGTCAGATCCACGTGAAGGCTGTTACTGGGTGGGCCAAACACTGTAAACACTGACAGCTGCCTGTCTTTAAATCACCTGCTCAGGTAGAGCCGCTCTGTGTCACATTACTGTTACGCTCCATCAAGCAGCGTATCAACGCCTACGAGGATGTGACAGCGTCGCATTTGCTGTGCACAACAACAAATTCAGTCTTACTGTCGTGACCAGAGCCGTCCTCTGTGCCGCTGCATGCTGGGACGGCCAGTAACAGGTGGAGCTGGACGCTGTCAAGGTGGAGAGGAGGATGTTGTCCAAGATAAGGACATGTTATTTAATTAGTTCAGTCTGTTCTTATTATCTCGGGGCGACTTATTAAAGTATTCTGACTGCAGCTGGATGATCACCCTGCAGTCCTGCGCTGGTGGACAGCACGCGGCCTCCGTCTCCTGGACAGTCCAGTGCAGAGGAATTCAATTGCCTGGAAGCAGGGCTGACTCATGGGCAGTGGGGCATTGCCTGCCGGGCTGTAGGAGTGTCTTCTGTGTGCGGTCACGTCTTCTGCCAGGCTCGGGTGTGGTGAGGGGGGCGGGTCGTCTGTTGGCTGGTGATAGCGAATGAGTTTCGAGGCAGCAGCGTAGCCTCGCTTCCCTGCGTGAAGACGTAAATATAGTTTAACATTTATTTGTTCACAGTGTCAGACCAACCCGGTGTGCCCTCACAGAGCGATCCCATTGGCTGCTCGTCTGTTTCAGTTGTAATAACAGCGGCTTGCCAGCAGATGGCGCCACAGTTCTTCCTCTCAGGTTTTAGTGCAAACGTCATAAAACCTGAAGTCTCACCTCCTGCATCGACCAGCCACCTCCTTCTGTCTCCACGGCTGTCGGCCTCGCTGATCACCGCCACCAGCTCGCCCTTAGTCAAGTTCAGGTCCAGGTCCCAGGTGCCCACGACCGTGCTCATCACCTGGAAGATCTTTCCAGAGCCGTGCTTATCCGTTAGCTGCTTCAGACGCGAGCAGACGTCAGATCTCAGAGAGGGCCCGGGCTGCTGAATTACTCAGACATGTTCAAATTTACCTGGAAGGTGTTCAGAAATGAAAACAATGACTCAGAAGGAGACACTTCTGGTTCTGCAGCTGCAAAGTTGCAGAACCAGAAGTGGCACATTCACAGCGTCCTCGTCTCTGACTCGTTATCGCCCGCGAATGACATATGATGATGATTCGCCACATTCTTCAGCCAGAACCTTGTATTGTAACCTCCAGCTAAATGTGACGTGACTGGAACATCAGATCTTTACTGGGACCAGCAGCTGAACCAGTTCACACGAAACACGCGGCAGAACAGGAAATACAGGTGGCGAACGATGCTCGAAGCTCACACAGCAAACTCCGCCCACCGAACACCGACAATCTCAGGAAACTGAAGCTCAGACTGGGAGCGTTGGTGTGACACCGTGGCGTCGGTGTGGTTAAATATTCGGAAAAGGATGTTTACTGGATGATAAAATCACTGTTATATTTTTTACTCTGACCTCTCAGCAGTAACCAATCAGCTCAAAGCAAACATGTCTGAGGTCAGCTGAGTGGTCCACTGTCACCCATAGTGCTCTGTAGCTTACAGTGTAAAGCGCCCTGAGGTGGTTTGCTGCTGTATAAATGAATGAAAGCCGATCTGAACACTAACCTGGGCATCCGGCGCGTTGAGCTTGTCCTCCAGCATTCGACATAAATGCTGCAGCCTCCTCGCGCCTTCCAGCACCGAAGACTCCCAGAATGCACCAGGAGAAAGGCTGCTGTGAGGGAGCTGCAGGGAGACACGTGAAGGATGAGCACAGATATCCAACGTGTTTTCGTGCATCAGCCTGTCTGTAAGGAAGCTGTGAAACAGCTGCTCCATGTCTGCTGCGAGATCTCTGTCAGGAGCAGCGTGTTCAACGTCCTGTCAGGAGGAGAGGGGAGTAGAGGCAAAAAGCAAAAAGCTGTAGCTATATTACTACTGTCGCTCTTACAAAAGAGGAAGAGGAAGAACTAAAAACTCTTCCATCGACCCTGTGGTCCCGAAATGCCACAGATGTCGGTCTAATTAAAAACCAAGAACCTGTTAAAGTGAAAACAATCTCATCTTTCAGACCTATTAAGCCACAATACCCCCTGAGCCCACAACAGCGAGAAGGTATTAGATCTGTAATAGCTGACATGTTGAAGGCAGGAATCTTAACCCAGAGCAAAACAACAACATGCAACACACCTATATTTCCAGTGAAAAAAGCAAACACAGGAAAGTATAGGTCGGTGCATGATCTTAGAGCTATTAATGAAATCACTGAAACAATTCCACCAGTTGTTGCAAATCCACACACTATTTTGAACCAGATAACACCAAAAGAACAATGGTTCTCAGTGATAGACCTATCTAATGCCTTTTTCTCAGTGCCTCTGCATCCAGACTCACAAGACCTGTTTGGATTCACATATGAGGGTCAGAAATACACCTACACACGCCTGCCACAAGGGTTTCAGAACAGCCCGACTCTGTATGCAGAAGCACTGGAAAAATCGATGTCAACATGTACCTACTGTATGTGGATGACATTTTGATAACAGGACACACACAGGAAGATTGTAAACAAAACACTCTTGCAGTGCTTAGACATCTAGCACAGGAGGGACACAAAGTGTCTATGACCAAATTACAACTGTGGAGCCCATCAGTTGTGTATTTGGGACATACACTGTCAGGGGAAGGAAAACAGCTGTTAAACAAAGGAAAGAAGCAATACAGAATGCACCACAGCCAGAAACAAAACAGCAGATGATGAGCTTTCTAGGGTTGTCTAATTTTTGTAGAGCATGGATTCCAGAGTTTGCATTATATGCACAGCCTTTACAAAATTTGATTTACGGAAAAAATCTAGCGTTAAAGGATAAAATAACTTGGACACCCGAAACTGTAAAAGCATTTGAACAGTTGAAAGCTATTTTACAAACAAATGTTGTTCTCGCTCTGCCTGATTATGACAAACCGTTTTATCTCAGTGTAGATGGAAATGCAGGTGTTGGGAAATCAGTTTTACCCCGGTTCTTTATTATTCCTCGGGCCTTCAGAGATGCACCGGACCCAGTAGTCATTTTTACAAGAACTTTATTCATCTTAATCTTTACTCATTCCTTATTCTTTATTTATCTTCATTTAAGCATGCACTTCTAGAAGGGAAGACGAGGCCGGTGTCCCTCTGAAACAATCTTCACCCCTTTGTTAGTTCCACCCAGCTTTATAGGAGCGACCCCATCATAAATCCCCATGTGTGCTGCAAACTCTGTGTCTGTGTCTATGTGAGTGCTCGTGAGTGAGTGTGCATGTGGATGTGTGAGTAACAGTTAAAACACTGTGGGTGTGTGTCTCTTCCTAGGGGCCATAAATACCATCTCCCCTCCAAACCACAGTTATCAAGTTACAAATGTTGAGACCCCCACACAGGTATCCTCTGGGGAATTTCCACTCAGCATTAACTCCTCTTTGTCTTACTTTCACAGTTCAACTGGGAGGGTCTCCTAAGATCTACTCCTAAGTTCATGACACAGTCAGGCCTTTATTTATATCCAGGGCAGTGTCAGTGTCTCTACCATAATTCTACATTCTATATTAACACATTTCTAAACTCTAAAGGAAACTAAACATTCCTACATGTCTAAACTCTAAAATAAGCTAAACATTCCTACACAGGCTACATGAAAGCAGACCCTGTAGCTGCAGCATTGCCAACTTGTGTGCAAGCCTGTGCAGCCGCAGCAGAGGCCGTTCAAAAATGTTCTGATATAGTGCTAGGACACAAGCTTATACTACGAGTGCCACACGCAGTAGCTTCTATACTCCTGCAAGGACAGTTGCCATTTGTAACACATGCTCGACAACTGTCCTATGTAGGCGTATTGTTATCCCAATCTAACATAGAAATTGTGCGTTGCGGTCAGTTGAACCCTGGCACTTTATTGCCGAGTGAACTTGACGGAAAGTCACACTGTTGCATAAACAAGTTAAATGAGGAAACGAAACCACGTGTTGATATTTATAGCATGCCACAAATAGATTATACAGACATCTTTGTAGATGGTTCTGCGTCTAAAGGTGTTGATGGGAAAAACAAAGTAGGATATGCAGTAACCACAGAGACTGAGGTGATAGAAGCAAAGCCACTATCATCTGCGCACTCCGCTCAGAGTGCAGAACTTATAGCAGTAATAAGAGCATGCGAGTTACATAAAGACAAAAGTATAAACATTCATACAGACAGTCAATATGTTTTCTCAGCAGTACATCATTTTGCTAAGATATGGAGCAACAGAGGAATGGTGACCTCAAGCGGAACGCCAGTACAACATGCTGAACTATTAAAGAAACTCTTATTAGCAGTACTATTGCCGAAACAACTAGCATTGTGTAAATGTGCAGCACATCAAAAGGATGACACACATATAACACGAGGAAACAATTTTGCAGACCAAACCGCTAAATTAGCAGCACAACAGAAGATGCATGCATTAGCTATGACAGAAATTAAAAACATACCACTTGAAGTATTAAAAAGTGAACAGAAAACCGCACACCAGACAGAACAGAAGCAATGGTTGAAACATGGAGCACAGTTAGACACAGATGATATAATGAAAATCGCAGCATTAGTGACACATGGCTCGACGCATCTGTCAACTGGAGGGATGATGTCTCTAGTACGCGATTAATTTTGAAAATTCAGCAAAAGAATTCATAAGAACGTGCATGATATGTCAAAAACATAACGCTCAAGGGAGCTTAAGACCAAAAAGAGGTCATTTCCCTACTCCGCCACATCCTTTTCACACCATTCACATGGATTTCATAGAACTGAATGAATGCCAAGGATCAAAATATGCATTGGTCATTGTTGATGTGTTCTCTAAATGGCCAGAAATATACCCAGTAAAGAAAGCGGAAAGTGTCTATGTAATCACTTCATTCCAACTTATGGCATCCCAAGTTTGATCCGATCAGATAATGGCACACACTTCGTGAATGAAGTCATAGAAAATGTATCACAAGTTCTAGGTAGAAAGAAATAACGGTACAATTAAACAAAGGTTAAGAAAAGTAATGGAAGACACTAAGAAACCGTGGCCAGAATGTTTATCCTTAGTGAAACTTTGGATGAGAATATCAAAGGGAAGTGGCCCTATGTCACCTTTTGAGATAATACACGGGAGACCCTTCCCTTTACCAATAACTAGTGAACCACTTTTGAAGTCTGCCAGAGAAATGACGATAGCCGACTGGATGGCCCAACTTTTTCAGAACAAGGAAATAGTATTGAACAATAAACTGCCAGACGATGTGTCTCCAATCTCTTGCAGGCTACAACCTGGTGACTGGATCCTGGTCCGAGAGCTGAACAGGAAGTCTTGGAGTGAGCCGAGGTGGAAAGGGCCGTACCAAGTCCTGATTGTGACCCCCACTGCTTGCAAGATAGCAGAGCGCCCATCGTGGATCCACCAAAGCCACTGTAAAAAAGTGAGTGACAGCCTGAACTAGAGACGCCGACGCCCCTACTCTCTGGTAATCTAATAGGTGAAGGAAGGGCTGATCGGGTATATCCCGCCCTTTTTCTTCTTGCCTTTAGTCTACTTATCAGAGGGGTCAGGTGCGCCAGGTCGACATGAAGAAGCTGTTCCTCGCCACACTTGCTCTTGTATGTGTATCATGTTTAAAGCACTAACAGGAAATTGCAGCGACAGAGACATGGTGTTTTTAAAGGCAGCTACACCGATTCTCATCTCTGACCACACCTTCAAAGTGACTGACGCAGTATGGGGTAGTGATGTGCCTGAAGAATTTAAACACTGGTCCACTGGAACCAAAGTACTTTTGGCCCTTTTCCCCTGGGTGGGAACAGCAAAGAACACATTACGCTTAGAAACATTAGACTATCGTTTCGGTTTGTTTTTGAATGCTTCTTGCAAAATAAATAAAGCGCAGAATGAAGAGATAGATGCACTCAGAATTTCAGTAATGCAACACAGGGTCGCCTTAGATATTCTTTTGGCGGAAAAAGGCGGGCTATGTGTTCCGTTTAACACCACTTGTTGTACTTACATTCCAGATAATGTACATTCTAGCAACATGACTGATGCACTTAAAAATGTTCAACAAGCACGGGTAGCAGATTGGACCGCTAGCAAACCAGACCGGATGGGCTGGCTGATGAGCGGATCCTGGAAGGCCCTGTTGATTAAAGGCCTGATATTTGTTGGAATGCTTTTATTATTGTTTCTTATTTTCATCACATGTATTATCCCATGTATCAGAGAAATGATCTCTAGGATGCTTAACCATTCGATTGCAGCATATGTAAATGTACCTCCGGAGGACGACGACGATGATGATGATGATAAAAGTGTGGATAAATACTGATCTGAACACACATAATGATGACTAGACTGAAAATGCAAAATGCAAGTGGTCATGTTCTGATAAAACCTGTGTGATTCATATACAGTTTAAATTTGCTAAAACAGGAGGGATATTGTTAAAGGAAACTTGCATTCTTCTATTACTGTCTGTACTCTCATAGTGTTTAGCTTCATTTAAACTTAGTGTGTGTGTATGACATGAGGACTATGATTGAAACCATAGGGAGGAAGCTGCACAAATGAAAGTAGAAATGTTCAAGGCCACGTATAGATATGGCCAACGAACTCACCGAACTCACGTATCTTCAGTCTCCATATCTTAAGTCTCCATATTGGGAGTTGTTTTTCATACTTTGTATGCTCCGCCTAAGAATATGATACAAGCTTTTGCCTATATAATAAAGAACACACAGATGCCTCGGCGCGGATCCTCCGTGACACGTCTTGTACACGTTGCTGTGTGGAGACTGTGTCGGGGCATCGCCCATGTACATGTAAAAAGCGCTGAGTCTGTGTTTCTTGCCTCCTGAGTTTTCTCTTAACATTCCTCTTCCTGTCATCTCCTCGTCCACACACATGCCTTCAAGACGCAGCTTACAATTGGAGAGCAAGACATCATCGGTTGCCACAAACAATGCAGTGTCTTTCTGCCTCTGTCATTCTCTTTGGTTTGTTTGAGTGTTTGGTTTTTAAAAGCACAGCAAGTGTCTCTCTCTCTCTCTCTGTGTCACACACAGACACACACACAGACACACAGACACACACACAGACACACAGACACACACACGCACAGACACACTAAGTTGGCCTGCAGGGCAAAATTTGAATTTCAGTGCTCTGTGTTTTGTCTCCCTCCGGTGGCCCACTGCAGGCATGACGAGGTTTAAAGGATAGGATAGGTTTAGGGGGTAATAGCAAGTAGTCGACCGAATAAAATTGGAATAAGCTGATCGGCTTTTCTCCCACAGATGGTTCATGCATACAATTGCACGCGCCATGAAACAACGGGTTACTCACCATTCTTTCTGCTTTTTGGTCGACATCCACGAATGCCCGTAGACCTCCTGTTCAAGTTGGTTACTGATGGAGAACCACAAACTGCAAGAGGTTATGCTGAGAAATGGAAAGAACGAATGACTGAAGCTTACAGGATTGCATCTGAAAACAGCCAAAAGTCAAGTGATCGTGGGAAGAAACACTATGACCGGCACTTGAAAGGAGTGGTACTCCAACCTGGTGACAGAGTACTAGTTCGGAACCTGACTGAGAGGGGTGGTCCTGGCAAGTTAAGGTCCTACTGGGAGAACACCATTTATGTGGTGAAGGAACAGATCAATGACAGCCCAGTCTACAGAGTGGCCTCAGAGGCAAATGGGAAAAGAGTGCGTGTTCTGCATCGCAATCTATTGCATCTTGTCAATGAGCTTCCTGTGGACTTGCCTGCTGTAAATGAGGGGGACAGGTCATCTGCTGTCAAGAAAAAGAAACCAAAACCAGCTCAAAGAGAGACAGAGTTTCAACCTCACTCTGACACAAGCTCTGATGATGATGAGAGTTCAATGTATTATGAGTTGAGGTATGATTTGAGGAGTGGGAACAAAGAGGGTGCTCTACATACCTCTAACCATACTGTTGGACCCTCAAGGGGAACAGCTGAGTTCAGCAGAGTTGTCAACTGTGGAGCACCTCAGCCGACAGAAGCAACAGTATTGGGGGAACGAACAGCAAGAGATGAATTGAGGGAAACAGGAATGGAACAAGATGGTGGACACCAAAGCACTGAACTTGACAATGACAAGGGAGAGGAGGAACATGAGATGGTACGGGAATCAGGAGTCACTGAAGTGCCTTTCACAGTCAACGGAGGAGAAGTTGGGCTGCCGCTTTCAGAAAGGGCACGGCATACACCCAATGTGACCCCGCCGACAAATGAATCAGTTCTAAGAAGGTCTACTAGAGAACGACGACCTGCTACACATTTCACATATGACACCCTTGGCCAACCCTCTCTCCGGTTGCATCCATCAGTCAGTTGTGCTGAAGTGCACGAGTCACCAAACACAACACACTACACCATGCCACCATATCCCCTGTTACCTTACTTCCCCCTAGTGCCATATCGCATTCCAACATCTCACTGTGCACACCTTCCCTGTATATTATAACTGTTAGTACACAAGGAATGTGGATATGTGGGAAGGGGATGTGATTTGAATTGTTTGAATAATGAGTATAATGAGTTTTATAGGGTAAAAGGTTAAATGTCAGGAGCCATTTTCTTTTTTGTTGGGGAGTGTGTGACGCCCACAAGTGTATAGTCACAATTATAATTTTTTTGTGGATTGTTTTTGATGTAAAAGACCTGATTTTATGGTGGTATGGCACTTATCATTTAGAGTTATGGACAATGTAAAAACAGCATGCGAGGAAGATGCTGACCTGGTTTCTGATCAGACAGAAAAAGCCAGAAATGTTCCCTCTGTGGTTTCCGTGTGTGTATGGGTTCAAATATCTACTTCCTCCACATAAGGAACGCTGCAGCTTCATCTGCACGTCTGTGGGATTAAAACTTCCCAAAATAACTGAGGAATGAACCGCTCCCCTCATCCTAAACCGGGCTCTGAGGAGGGGAAATCAGGTAAATGTTCTCAGGCTGAGGTTTCAGTCTATCTGACTAACCTGAGGACATCTGGTATTTTAGGAGAGAAGCATCCTCCTCCTCCTCCTCCTCCTCCTGACGTTCAGCCTGATGGGAACAGCTGAGCAGCTCTGACTCCCGGCCTCCCTCCCTCTGCTCCACCCTCACAGCAGCTGAGGCTGCTCAGCCCCACAGGAGGAGGCCAGGAGAGAGTCTGTGGTGCTCAAACGTTCAAGCTGCTGTTATCTGCAAAACTACTGGAGCTCAGCTTCCTGTCTATGACCTGAGAGCCAATCAGGAGGCTCAGAGATGCTTTCAAATGATTCTGACTAGGGATGCAACGATACCAATTTTTTCAAACCGATCCGATACCGATACTTGGATCTGAGTACTTGCCGATACCGAGTACAAAAACCGATACTTCTACCACACACAAGTTAAACTTAACCAGTAGTAAAGAAACGACCCCACACAACTCTTTAACACAAACGAAACGTTTACTGAACGTAAGGGCAGAGACAAATACTGTACAACACATCCCTTTTTTAAACTCAAATGATATTCCAATTCCTTAACCAAATGAAATACACTGTATAAATGACATAATTCCCTTTCAAATTATATTAAACAACCCAACTTATGTTATCACCTTTTGGTAAGTGACTCACTAATATACACTCCAAAACACGTTATATAAATCCACTAAACATACAATATTCACACATGGGCCCCACACACACTCACATTCACACTTGTTGCAGGCCTGTTTGTTGCTCACGCCGGACGATGGAGAAAAATCCTCTTCTCCCCAGTAAGAGCACAAAAGTCTGACTTACAGTTCAGCTGATCGGTAGGTCGCCGTTCACCAGTCCCACACTAAATCCACTCCCTGCGGACCCGATGCTGTCTCTGCTACAGCGCGTTAGCGAGTCACTGTCCAGCTCTCCGACAGTCCATAGCGGCTGCCTCCGAGGCGCAGCCAAGCAGTCCGGGCTAGCCTGTAGCCTCGGCGGTCGTAGCTGGAAACACAGCACGGTGGTGCGACCATTGAAACAAAAAGTCACTTCACCCACACTCTGTTGTGAAGCTCTCACACGGTCAGCTTTCTAGCCACACACTCTTTTGTGCTGGTTAACCTCAGTAAAACTAGCCGAGTCTCTCACTTTGGTTCAGCTAACCTCGTGCATCTCCCCATGCAAGGTCCCGTTTTATGCTACCTTCACAGGCCTCCAGAAAATTAGAACTCTGAAAAATATTTTAACTCCCTTCAGAGTTACATACCATAAAATAATACTTTTACGATTAACGTAACAGTTTGATTGCTCTAATTACCTGTATTTACCTTGCGACATATTACAGGGCAAATTATATTCAGGGTAGAGTTACATCACATAACATCAACTGTGAACACCTTATGTTACCGTGGCGTTTAAGTCCATGGGAATTATGAGTATCGGTTCATGGTATCGGTTAACTTTTACGAGTACGAGTACGCACACATTTTACAGTATCGGCACCGATACCCGATACCAGTATCGGTATCGGTGCATCCCTAATTCTGACCCAAAAGTGCGGGAATCAAGAAATGCTGCTGCAGCTTTAGTCCGGCCGAGCAAACGCCACAGACGTGACCCGCACTCCCTGAGCCGTATCCATAGCAACAAGCATCGTCAGGTGAAGGTGAATGCAGGAGGAGGTTATTCTGTCCTGACCCATTTCACTCCTACGTAAAACTCTGGATTCAAAGCACAACGAAATTTAAATCCGCTCATAGGCAAAGCAGAAACTGCCGCTGTCCTTCGCCCCTCTCCCAGCTCCTCCTCCTCCTGCTGAGTCTTGTTCTTCCTCGGCCTCGGAGACGTGTCACATTTACATCACATTACTCAGTCTGAGATGATGAGAGTGCCGTGTACCCGTCAGCTCTGCTGCAGGTGAAGAGGGTTCACACACACACACACACACACACACACGTTACAGTTAGCTTGAGAGAGCTCACACCCTGCATGTATGCAGCATCACTCTGAGGTTCATGGGAAATGAGCGCTTCACCGTACAGCAGCCATGAAAATCGTCCTTCATCTTAAAAACAGCTTTGTGTCATCGCCGCACACCGAACGTCGTCCAAACGTTCAGGCTGTTTGAGGTGACACGCCGTCAGAGCTACATGGCGTTACAGACGCCATCTTTGAAGAGCGTTCTTGGATGATTCTTGGAGATCACTGCAGACCAGTAAACCTTCATTATTAAAGCTAAAGTCAGTAAACTTCATTTGCTGCTCCTGAAGCTTCGCTCCTGTGTACGCTGCACAGGAAGCGGAAGCAGGAAACGTCACAGGAGAAACTTTACACTTCCAGTCGTAAACAGGATAAAGTGGCAGGATTAACACTGAGACTGTAAACAGCTGATCCCGGGAGGCTCTTCCATCCATCCTCTCATCGACACCAGCTGCAGTTTCCACCCCCTAAAGGAAGAAGCCAGGGTTCGGGGGCAGCCCCGCTCCCACGGGCATGATTGCCAGGTAGTTGGAGGGCACGTAGCCTCTCTGACCTCTGACCTCCACCAGGCTCCACTCGGGGCTCCCTCGTTTGTCGTGAGGCTCCAGGACACGAACGGGTTCTCCGGCCCGGAAGGAAACTTCGTGTTTGGATCTGGCCGTGAAGTCGTAGGCACCCACAACCTGGAAACATTAAAAAAAAAGCAGCATTTAACGGTCTCCGCCTCCACACCGTCCTGGCTGTCAGGAGGACCAAACATCATCAGCGTTACAGAGTCAATCTGTGATTAAGCTCCACTCAGTCGCTCCTTTCATACCTGCAGACTGCACACAGGAAACAGAGGCAGGAAGCGACAGCGTCTTCCCTGACGGCGTTTAAATGGTCAGAACGACACTGCGAGTCGCAGATGTTTCCAGCTGCAGAGGCTGATATAGCAGCATTACACACATCAGTGTGTCATCAGCCCACACACACACACACACACACACACACACACTCTCGGCTGTAAACACCAGCGTGGGGTCGTTACTACCACCCGACCCGGCTTTTTCTAACGAACCGTGCTCAACAGCAGCGGCGCTGCGACTGTAACATCAACGACCACGACAGCGTCTGCAGACGACACGCCTTCACTTCAGCACGAGGACGAGGAGAGATGCTGAGGAGACTTCTGCTGCACACACTGCAGCTCGACGCTTATTTTGCACTGAATTACGCTCAGAGAAGTGCGACGCATCAACACGAAGACAAGAAGAAGTACTCCGAGCACACGTCGTCACGTGTAAGACGAGGGTAGCACAGAACACATCTTCTTCCACCGTTTAAGAAACAATCAGCTGATGATGGTATAAAAACCGTAGGTTTGAGAGACAGAAGGACAGCGTGTGAGGACAGGTGGACACAGGCCTGCTGCTGGAGACGTGTGCATGCACTGGCACAAAGCAGATCTTTCCATGAACGCCTCACAGAATACCCACGGGCTGTGGGTGGAACAGGATTGCATCTGTCATTCTTACTGATCACTACAAACGTGTGCAAACACTGAATGAAAACGTGAAGCTTCCTTGGATGCTGTGTTGGAGCATCAGCAGCGTGTCGTAGGAGCCCACAGCGTGTGACAGAGTCAGATCCACGTGAAGGCTGTTACTGGGTGGGCCAAACACTGTAAACACTGACAGCTGCCTGTCTTTAAATCACCTGCTCAGGTAGAGCCGCTCTGTGTCACATTACTGTTACGCTCCATCAAGCAGCGTATCAACGCCTACGAGGATGTGACAGCGTCGCATTTGCTGTGCACAACAACAAATTCAGTCTTACTGTCGTGACCAGAGCCGTCCTCTGTGCCGCTGCATGCTGGGACGGCCAGTAACAGGTGGAGCTGGACGCTGTCAAGGTGGAGAGGAGGATGTTGTCCAAGATAAGGACATGTTATTTAATTAGTTCAGTCTGTTCTTATTATCTCGGGGCGACTTATTAAAGTATTCTGACTGCAGCTGGATGATCACCCTGCAGTCCTGCGCTGGTGGACAGCACGCGGCCTCCGTCTCCTGGACAGTCCAGTGCAGAGGAATTCAATTACCTGGAAGCAGGGCTGACTCATGGGCAGTGGGGCATTGCCTGCCGGGCTGTAGGAGTGTCTTCTGCGTGCGGTCACGTCTTCTGCCAGGCTCGGGTGTGGTGAGGGGGGCGGGTCGTCTGTTGGCTGGTGATAGCGAATGAGTTTCGAGGCAGCAGCGTAGCCTCGCTTCCCTGCGTGAAGACGTAAATATAGTTTAACATTTATTTGTTCACAGTGTCAGACCAACCCGGTGTGCCCTCACAGAGCGATCCCATTGGCTGCTCGTCTGTTTCAGTTGTAATAACAGCGGCTTGCCAGCAGATGGCGCCACAGTTCTTCCTCTCAGGTTTTAGTGCAAACGTCATAAAACCTGAAGTCTCACCTCCTGCATCGACCAGCCACCTCCTTCTGTCTCCACGGCTGTCGGCCTCGCTGATCACCGCCACCAGCTCGCCCTTAGTCAAGTTCAGGTCCAGGTCCCAGGTGCCCACGACCGTGCTCATCACCTGGAAGATCTTTCCAGAGCCGTGCTTATCCGTTAGCTGCTTCAGACGCGAGCAGACGTCAGATCTCAGAGAGGGCCCGGGCTGCTGAATTACTCAGACATGTTCAAATTTACCTGGAAGGTGTTCAGAAATGAAAACAATGACTCAGAAGGAGACACTTCTGGTTCTGCAGCTGCAAAGTTGCAGAACCAGAAGTGGCACATTCACAGCGTCCTCGTCTCTGACTCGTTATCGCCCGCGAATGACATATGATGATGATTCGCCACATTCTTCAGCCAGAACCTTGTATTGTAACCTCCAGCTAAATGTGACGTGACTGGAACATCAGATCTTTACTGGGACCAGCAGCTGAACCAGTTCACACGAAACACGCGGCAGAACAGGAAATACAGGTGGCGAACGATGCTCGAAGCTCACACAGCAAACTCCGCCCACCGAACACCGACAATCTCAGGAAACTGAAGCTCAGACTGGGAGCGTTGGTGTGACACCGTGGCGTCGGTGTGGTTAAATATTCGGAAAAGGATGTTTACTGGATGATAAAATCACTGTTATATTTTTTACTCTGACCTCTCAGCAGTAACCAATCAGCTCAAAGCAAACATGTCTGAGGTCAGCTGAGTGGTCCACTGTCACCCATAGTGCTCTGTAGCTTACAGTGTAAAGCGCCCTGGACCGAGCCTGGCAGAAGACGTGACCGCACGCAGAAGACACTCCTACAGCCCGGCAGGCAATGCCCCACTGCCCATGAGTCAGCCCTGCTTCCAGGTAATTGAATTCCTCTGCACTGGACTGTCCAGGAGACGGAGGCCGCGTGCTGTCCACCAGCGCAGGACTGCAGGGTGATCATCCAGCTGCAGTCAGAATACTTTAATAAGTCGCCCCGAGATAATAAGAACAGACTGAACTAATTAAATAACATGTCCTTATGGATCGTCACCTTGGACCGTTTATTTCGTGATGGTCATGCGGACCCTCTGTGAGTATGCGGGGTTTCTTTTTTGTTTGGGAAAGTGGGATGAGGGGGAAGAGGGTTATGTTTTTTGTGTTGTCGGTATGTTGTACTTCTTAATGTTATACAAGGGCAATTTATGTGTACACTGCTATTTATTATTTCTGGAGTGAATCCTAACTCATCATCGCTAAGTGGTGGCATTAGATTTGTGAGTTGGAATGTGCGAGGACTTGGACATGTGCACAAACGAGCTAAGGTTTTTTCTCACTTAAAATCGCTAGCTGCTGATGTTGTGTATCTTCAGGAAACCCATATGAAACCGACTAAAGAGAGGTTGCTCAGGTGCTCCTGGGCTAATCAGATTTTTCAGTCGACATTCTCTAGTAAAGCTCGTGGAGTGGCTATATTGATCCGTAGAACAGTTCCATTTAGACATGAGTCCACGGTTAGTGATCCGAATGGTCGATTTATCCTGGTGACGGGCCATATTCATGCAACCCACGTTACTTTATTGAATTTATATGGTCCTAATTTTGATAGCCCAACTTTCTTTCGACAAATATTTAATTTATTATCTAGTTTCGCTGATACTCATGTAATTTTAGGAGGCGATTTTAATTGTGTACTTGATAAACACTTGGATAGATCCACTCAAAGCTCCCAGTTGTTTAACGCTTCGACTGTTCTGAATAATATGTTGAGCCCGTTGATGTTTGGAGACTGTGTAACCCTACTGGTAGAGATTACTCTTATTTTTCACAAGTGCACAAATCGTACTCCAGAATAGATTATTTTTGCTTGACTCTAAATTGATGTCTAAAGTTGTATGCTCAACTTATCATAATATTTTGATCTCGGATCACTCTCCAACCTCTTTAGTCCTGGACTTCTGTGGTACGAAACAACAGGGTAATTGGCGTTTTCACCCGTCACTCCTGTCTGAGACATCCTTTTGCCAATTTATGACAACTAAAATATCAGAATTCTTGGAAACTAATGATAAACAAGACGTTTCTGATTCGATTCTATGGGAAACATTTAAAGTGGTAATGCGAGGAGAAATTATTTCATTTGAATCTTCGTTAAAAAAAGAACGACGGAAACGCCTGTTCGAAATAGAAACTGAATTAACACAGTTAGAACAGGACCATAAGGTTTCTTCTTGTCCCTCTTTGTTTCAAGATATCATTAAAAGGAAGTTTGAGTATAACACAATTTTATCTAGTCAAGTAACAGATCAGCAATTTAGGATCAGACAGAAGCACTTTGAGTTTGGAGATAAGCCCCATAAGCTTCTTTCTCGGCAGCTGAGAGGCCTACAGGCCAGTAGGGCTATACATAAAATTAAATCAAGATCAGGTGAAATTTTAATTAGCCCTAAAGCTATTAATGAGCGATTTAGAGAATATTATGAAGAGCTCTATATGTCAAAATCTTGGGGCGATATTTCTGATTGGTTAGGGAAGTTGGATCTCCCGAAAATGAATGATGCTGCACGAGAGGCTTTAAACTCAGATATTACTATTGAAGAAGTTTCGAAAGCTATTAAGTCATTCCCCAATGGAAAGTCTCCAGGCCCAGATGGGTTTGGCATTGAATTGTATAAAAATACTCTGAAAAGGTGGCCCCGCTTTTATTGAGAATGTTTAAGCATTCTTTCCATACTCAAGTATTTCCTCGTACGCTATATGAAGCTAATATTTCTTTGTTATTGAAAGAAGGAAAGGATGAAACAGAATGTTCCTCTTATCGACCTATTGCTTTATTGAATTTGGATATGAAAATTTTCACTAAAATTTTGGCAAACCGATTAAATGGACATGTTGGATCAATTATCCATCCGGATCAAACTGGGTTTATTCCTCAGAGGTTTTCCTTCTTTAATGTTCGAAGATTGATGAATATTATGTATCATAGGCATTGGGGAGCTTCTAAGATCGCAGTACTGAGCTTAGATGCCGAAAAGGCGTTTGACCAGGTCGAGTGGGCCTATATGCTCCGGGTACTGGAGAAGTTCGGTTTAGGCGAACAGTTTAGATCATGGGTTGATATGATATATAGGCATCCCTCTTCTTTCATTCTTACTAACCAAGATAGATCTGCGCCTTTTTTTTTACACCGCGGGACACGACAAGGCTGCCCTTTGAGCCCTTTGCTCTTTGCAATTTCTATTGAACCTCTTGCAATAGCCATTAGGAATGAGCCCTCTATTGACCCTGTCAGATTGGGGAATATCAAGCACTACATTTCCTTATATGCGGATGATGTTGTTTTGTTTTTGTCAAATCCTGAGCGATCTGTTCCTGTACTCTTAGATGTGGTGAGGTCATTTGGGGAAATCTCAGGTTATACAATTAATTGGCAGAAGAGTGAGTTTGTGGCTTTAACTACAAATTTGGATGTTGATTTTTTAAAAGTTTTGCCTTTTAAAATCACAGACAGATTGAAATACTTGGGTGTCACTTTGCCTAAGGATCCTAAATTGATCTTTAAGTTGAATTATCTTGAACAAGTAGAAAAATTGAAAATAGATGTTGAGAAATGGAGGGCTCTCCCTATCTCCATGGTAGGTCGCATTAACGTAATTAAAATGGTTTCCCTTCCTAAATTTTTATACTTATTTTTAAACTTACCTATTTTTCTGAATAAGCAATTTTTTAAAGTGATCGACTCAGTAGTATTACCATTTGTCTGGGGCTTTAAAACTCACAGGATATCAAAAGTTCATCTATGTAAGTCAAAACTTAAGGGTGGATTTGCTTTGCCAGTGTTTCAGTTTTATTACTGGGCTGCAAATGCTAGAACTCTTGCTTATTGGCAGGAAGGGTACAAAAAATTAAGTCTGCCGATACCCCACCGTGGGTGGTCATAGAGAGTGGTGGGGTTGAGAATAGTTCCCTCCCTGCTCTTCTTTTTTCATCCTCTAATTCGCGAACCAAGGTCAATAATTTTATAGTTTCGAACTGTGTTAAAATCTTTAGTCAGATCAAAAAAGGTTGTGGTCTACCAGACACTTCAATCCATACTCCAATATACGGTAATCATGCATTCCCACCCTCATGTTTAGACGCCTCTTTTGATATCTGGACACAGAAAGGTATTATTACTCTCAAAGATTTATATATTGACAGGCAGTTTGCATCATTTACTCAGTTGCAGAACAAGTTCTCTCTCCCTGCGTCACATTTTTTCATTATTTACAGATAAGAAACTATGTCCGTCAGAGTATTGCTAATTTCCATCTCTTCCGGAAGAGGGGTCAATTTTTACACTTCTTCTGAGTTCCCCGGATTCTAAAAAGTTGGTTTCTGGTTTTGTGAAAGCCTTTTCTGAGTATTTAAATTCTAAATCTGACTTTTGAAGATGGCATGGGAGGAAGAGCTTGGTTTGCTGATTGGAGATGAGGTGTGGGAGAGGAGTCTGTGTATGATCCATTCTTGCTCTATAAATGCAAGGCATCAGTTAATTCAATTTAAAGTGCTTCACAGACTTCATTATTCAAAAACTAAACTGCACAGGATTTTTCCTTCTATCAGTTCGATATGCGATCGTTGTAAACTTGGAGAAGGCTCTCTTACTCATTTGTTTTGGACTTGTCCCAAATTGTATAACTATTGGTTGAATATTTTTAACTGTTTTTCTGATATCTATAATTGCACATTAGAGCCGGACCCAATAATTGCATTGTTTGGATCTTCCTCTTCCCTTTTACACCTTAGCTCTGCTGCACAAACCACAGTTTTGTTCGGAATGGTAATTGCTAAAAAATTATTTTGACTCTTTGGAAGACGGATATTGTACCTCAATTTAAAATGTGGCTCACAGAACTGACTGCTCTACTACATATGGAGAGAATTAGGTATATATTAGCAGACAAACTTAGTAATTCTTTGATGTGTGGCAACCATTTTTAGATCATGTATTAAAACAAAGTCCTATTTGATCGATCACCAATAACTTAGCCTTCCACCTTAGCGTTTTATTTTGTTTATTGCCAGTGTTGAAGCAATATTTCGTTGTTGCAGTGTAAACTTTTGTCTTATTTGTGTGTTTTAGCCCTTGCTGTTGTGTTGTCTGTTGTTTTTCGTTTGTTTTGCTTGTTTGTTTTTTCTTATATCAAAAAATCTCAATAAATATATATATTAAAAAAAAAAAAATAAAGCGCCCTGAGGTGGTTTGCTGCTGTATAAATGAATGAAAGCCGATCTGAACACTAACCTGGGCATCCGGCGCGTTGAGCTTGTCCTCCAGCATTCGACATAAATGCTGCAGCCTCCTCGCGCCTTCCAGCACCGAAGACTCCCAGAATGCACCAGGAGAAAGGCTGCTGTGAGGGAGCTGCAGGGAGACACGTGAAGGATGAGCACAGATATCCAACGTGTTTTCGTGCATCAGCCTGTCTGTAAGGAAGCTGTGAAACAGCTGCTCCATGTCTGCTGCGAGATCTCTGTCAGGAGCAGCGTGTTCAACGTCCTGTCAGGAGGAGAGGGGAGTAGAGGCAAAAAGCAAAAAAGCTGTAGCTATATTACTACTGTCGCTCTTACAAAAGAGGAAGAGGAAGAACTAAAAACTCTTCCATCGACCCTGTGGTCCCGAAATGCCACAGATGTCGGTCTAATTAAAAACCAAGAACCTGTTAAAGTGAAAACAATCTCATCTTTCAGACCTATTAAGCCACAATACCCCCTGAGCCCACAACAGCGAGAAGGTATTAGATCTGTAATAGCTGACATGTTGAAGGCAGGAATCTTAACCCAGAGCAAAACAACAACATGCAACACACCTATATTTCCAGTGAAAAAAGCAAACACAGGAAAGTATAGGTCGGTGCATGATCTTAGAGCTATTAATGAAATCACTGAAACAATTCCACCAGTTGTTGCAAATCCACACACTATTTTGAACCAGATAACACCAAAAGAACAATGGTTCTCAGTGATAGACCTATCTAATGCCTTTTTCTCAGTGCCTCTGCATCCAGACTCACAAGACCTGTTTGGATTCACATATGAGGGTCAGAAATACACCTACACACGCCTGCCACAAGGGTTTCAGAACAGCCCGACTCTGTATGCAGAAGCACTGGAAAAATCGATGTCAACATGTACCTACTGTATGTGGATGACATTTGATAACAGGACACACACAGGAAGATTGTAAACAAAACACTCTTGCAGTGCTTAGACATCTAGCACAGGAGGGACACAAAGTGTCTATGACCAAATTACAACTGTGGAGCCCATCAGTTGTGTATTTGGGACATACACTGTCAGGGGAAGGAAAACAGCTGTTAAACAAAAGGAAAGAAGCAATACAGAATGCACCACAGCCAGAAACAAAACAGCAGATGATGAGCTTTCTAGGGTTGTCTAATTTTTGTAGAGCATGGATTCCAGAGTTTGCATTATATGCACAGCCTTTACAAAATTTGATTTACGGAAAAAATCTAGCGTTAAAGGATAAAATAACTTGGACACCCGAAACTGTAAAAGCATTTGAACAGTTGAAAGCTATTTACAAACAAATGTTGTTCTCGCTCTGCCTGATTATGACAAACCGTTTTATCTCAGTGTAGATGGAAATGCAGGTGTTGGGAAATCAGTTTTACCCCGGTTCTTTATTATTCCTCGGGCCTTCAGAGATGCACCGGACCCAGTAGTCATTTTTACAAGAACTTTATTCATCTTAATCTTTACTCATTCCTTATTCTTTATTTATCTTCATTTAAGCATGCACTTCTAGAAGGGAAGACGAGGCCGGTGTCCCTCTGAAACATCTTCACCCTTTGTTAGTTCCACCCAGCTTTATAGGAGCGACCCCATCATAAATCCCCATGTGTGCTGCAAACTCTGTGTCTGTGTCTATGTGAGTGCTCGTGAGTGAGTGTGCATGTGGATGTGTGAGTAACAGTTAAAACACTGTGGGTGTGTGTCTCTTCCTAGGGGCCATAAATACCATCTCCCTCCAAACCACAGTTATCAAGTTACAAATGTTGAGACCCCACACAGGTATCCTCTGGGGAATTTCCACTCAGCATTAACTCCTCTTTGTCTTACTTTCACAGTTCAACTGGGGAGGGTCTCCTAAGATCTACTCCTAAGTTCATGACACAGTCAGGCCTTTATTTATATCCAGGGCAGTGTCAGTGTCTCTACCATAATTCTACATTCTATATTAACACATTTCTAAACTCTAAAGAAACTAAACATTCCTACATGTCTAAACTCTAAAATAAGCTAAACATTCCTACACAGGCTACATGAAAGCAGACCCTGTAGCTGCAGCATTGCCAACTTGTGTGCAAGCCTGTGCAGCCGCAGCAGAGGCCGTTCAAAAATGTTCTGATATAGTGCTAGGACACAAGCTTATACTACGAGTGCCACACGCAGTAGCTTCTATACTCCTGCAAGGACAGTTGCCATTTGTAACACATGCTCGACAACTGTCCTATGTAGGCGTATTGTTATCCCAATCTAACATAGAAATTGTGCGTTGCGGTCAGTTGAACCCTGGCACTTTATTGCCGAGTGAACTTGACGGAAAGTCACACTGTTGCATAAACAAGTTAAATGAGGAAACGAAACCACGTGTTGATATTTATAGCATGCCACAAATAGATTATACAGACATCTTTGTAGATGGTTCTGCGTCTAAAGGTGTTGATGGGAAAAACAAAGTAGGATATGCAGTAACCACAGAGACTGAGGTGATAGAAGCAAAGCCACTATCATCTGCGCACTCCGCTCAGAGTGCAGAACTTATAGCAGTAATAAGAGCATGCGAGTTACATAAAGACAAAAGTATAAACATTCATACAGACAGTCAATATGTTTTCTCAGCAGTACATCATTTTGCTAAGATATGGAGCAACAGAGGAATGGTGACCTCAAGCGGAACGCCAGTACAACATGCTGAACTATTAAAGAAACTCTTATTAGCAGTACTATTGCCGAAACAACTAGCATTGTGTAAATGTGCAGCACATCAAAAGGATGACACACATATAACACGAGGAAACAATTTTGCAGACCAAACCGCTAAATTAGCAGCACAACAGAAGATGCATGCATTAGCTATGACAGAAATTAAAAACATACCACTTGAAGTATTAAAAAGTGAACAGAAAACCGCACACCAGACAGAACAGAAGCAATGGTTGAAACATGGAGCACAGTTAGACACAGATGATATAATGAAAATCGCAGCATTAGTGACACATGGCTCGACGCATCTGTCAACTGGAGGGATGATGTCTCTAGTACGCGATTAATTTTGAAAATTCAGCAAAAGAATTCATAAGAACGTGCATGATATGTCAAAAACATAACGCTCAAGGGAGCTTAAGACCAAAAAGAGGTCATTTCCCTACTCCGCCACATCCTTTTCACACCATTCACATGGATTTCATAGAACTGAATGAATGCCAAGGATCAAAATATGCATTGGTCATTGTTGATGTGTTCTCTAAATGGCCAGAAATATACCCAGTAAAGAAAGCGGAAAGTGTCTATGTAATCACTTCATTCAACTTATGGCATCCCAAGTTTGATCCGATCAGATAATGGCACACACTTCGTGAATGAAGTCATAGAAAATGTATCACAAGTTCTAGGTAGAAAGAAATAACGGTACAATTAAACAAAGGTTAAGAAAAGTAATGGAAGACACTAAGAAACCGTGGCCAGAATGTTTATCCTTAGTGAAACTTGGATGAGAATATCAAAGGGAAGTGGCCCTATGTCACCTTTTGAGATAATACACGGGAGACCCTTCCCTTTACCAATAACTAGTGAACCACTTTTGAAGTCTGCCAGAGAAATGACGATAGCCGACTGGATGCCCAACTTTTTCAGAACAAGGAAATAGTATTGAACAATAAACTGCCAGACGATGTGTCTCCATCTCTTGCAGGCTACAACCTGGTGACTGGATCCTGGTCCGAGAGCTGAACAGGAAGTCTTGGAGTGAGCCGAGGTGGAAAGGGCCGTACCAAGTCCTGATTGTGACCCCCACTGCTTGCAAGATAGCAGAGCGCCCATCGTGGATCCACCAAAGCCACTGTAAAAAGTGAGTGACAGCCTGAACTAGAGACGCCGACGCCCCTACTCTCTGGTAATCTAATAGGTGAAGGAAGGGCTGATCGGGTATATCCCGCCCTTTTTCTTCTTGCCTTTAGTCTACTTATCAGAGGGGTCAGGTGCGCCAGGTCGACATGAAGAAGCTGTTCCTCGCCACACTTGCTCTTGTATGTGTATCATGTTTAAAGCACTAACAGGAAATTGCAGCGACAGAGACATGGTGTTTTTAAAGGCAGCTACACCGATTCTCATCTCTGACCACACCTTCAAAGTGACTGACGCAGTATGGGGTAGTGATGTGCCTGAAGAATTTAAACACTGGTCCACTGGAACCAAAGTACTTTTGGCCCTTTTCCCCTGGGTGGGAACAGCAAAGAACACATTACGCTTAGAAACATTAGACTATCGTTTCGGTTTGTTTTTGAATGCTTCTTGCAAAATAAATAAAGCGCAGAATGAAGAGATAGATGCACTCAGAATTTCAGTAATGCAACACAGGGTCGCCTTAGATATTCTTTTGGCGGAAAAAGGCGGGCTATGTGTTCCGTTTAACACCACTTGTTGTACTTACATTCCAGATAATGTACATTCTAGCAACATGACTGATGCACTTAAAAATGTTCAACAAGCACGGGTAGCAGATTGGACCGCTAGCAAACCAGACCGGATGGGCTGGCTGATGAGCGGATCCTGGAAGGCCCTGTTGATTAAAGGCCTGATATTTGTTGGAATGCTTTTATTATTGTTTCTTATTTCATCACATGTATTATCCCATGTATCAGAGAAATGATCTCTAGGATGCTTAACCATTCGATTGCAGCATATGTAAATGTACCTCCGGAGGACGACGACGATGATGATGATGATAAAAGTGTGGATAAATACTGATCTGAACACACATAATGATGACTAGACTGAAAATGCAAAATGCAAGTGGTCATGTTCTGATAAAACCTGTGTGATTCATATACAGTTTAAATTTGCTAAAACAGGAGGGATATTGTTAAAGGAAACTTGCATTCTTCTATTACTGTCTGTACTCTCATAGTGTTTAGCTTCATTTAAACTTAGTGTGTGTGTATGACATGAGGAGTATGATTGAAACCATAGGGAGGAAGCTGCACAAATGAAAGTAGAAATGTTCAAGGCCACGTATAGATATGGCCAACGAACTCACCGAACTCACGTATCTTCAGTCTCCATATCTTAAGTCTCCATATTGGGAGTTGTTTTTCATACTTTGTATGCTCCGCCTAAGAATATGATACAAGCTTTTGCCTATATAATAAAGAACACACAGATGCCTCGGCGCGGATCCTCCGTGACACGTCTTGTACACGTTGCTGTGTGGAGACTGTGTCGGGGCATCGCCCATGTACATGTAAAAAGCGCTGAGTCTGTGTTCTTGCCTCCTGAGTTTTCTCTTAACATTCCTCTTCCTGTCATCTCCTCGTCCACACACATGCCTTCAAGACGCAGCTTACAATTGGAGAGCAAGACATCATCGGTTGCCACAAACAATGCAGTGTCTTTCTGCCTCTGTCATTCTCTTTGGTTTGTTGAGTGTTTGGTTTTAAAAGCACAGCAAGTGTCTCTCTCTCTCTCTCTGTGTCACACACAGACACACAGACACACACACAGACACACACACAGACACACAGACACAGACACACAGACACACACACGCACAGACACACTAAGTTGGCCTGCAGGGCAAAATTAGAATTTCAGTGCTCTGTGTTTTGTCTCCCTCCGGTGGCCCACTGCAGGCATGACGAGGTTTAAAGGATAGGATAGGGTTAGGGGGTATCAAGTAGTCGACCGAATAAAACTGGAATAAGTGGAAAAGTAAGCGTGGTAGAGGGATGAAAGTGGTGTCTAGCGGGGGGTTTTGGGGCCCTCCGGACACCCTGGTGAAGACCCCATGTCGATAGCACCAACGGTTCTGGACTTGGTCCAAAAAAATTTTTAAAAAAGAAAGCTGTGTTTTCGAAATTAGAGTTCAAGTTATGTTTACTCCCAATAGTGTTAACATACTACACAGGTCAATGACTAGATTTTTTTTAATTTTCAATATAACTGGGCTAAAGTACTTAATTAAAAGTAGTTGAACATAAATGTAAATGCTGTAATTTGATTATTTTAATAACCATGTAACTTGGATGGATTAGATGCTGGCGTGACCACAGTGCACACGTCTGATGTCGCTCACAGTGGTCCAAGGGACGCTCAGGGAGTTTGTGTGTTCGCTCAGACACGTGAAATATTAGAGGGAACATTGGTTATAGCTATTATGGTTTTAGTTCTTAGGTGCTGTTATATGGCTTCCTGTGTTCCATGTTGTGCTTTCTTTTGTGCCTTTCTGTCTCCCCAGTCTCATTTAAGCTTTCATGTCTAGAGTTCAGATGGTGTGTTTCCTGTTTTACTTTGAAGTTCCGTGTCTCTTGTCAGTGTGTCTATTTTACTTCCCCTGTCTCGTTAAGTCTGATTTCTCCCAGCTGTGTGTCCCTCATGTCTCTCATTTCCCTCGTTATCCCTCAGTGTATTTAAGCCTTGTGTTATGCTCTGTTGGTGTTCTGATTGTACTCTTAAAAAAAAAAAAAAAAAAAAAAAAAAAAAAAAAAAAAAAAAATGTCTAAAGGAACGGAGGAGGAGGAGGAGGAGGAGGAGGAGGCGGAGGCGGAGGCGGCGGCGGCGGCGGCGGCGGCCGCGGCCGCCACACCTGAGGTAGAGCAGGTGTGGGCCACTCCCGAGGCCTCCCCATCGGAGGCGTCCCGGCAGGAGCTTCCCCATGGGAGCCGATCCATGGAGGAGCAGCACCAGCAGGGGTAAATCCATTCATTAAGGTTCTGTGAGGAATGGACGGTGTGCGTTTGGGGCCCGTCTATTTACTGAATGCGATCCTGTGTTATACATTACTGTGTTTCTGTTAGGATAAGAAGTACATGTAGTATTGCTTTGTTGCAACAGAAAGTGGACACATTTCACTTTCTGTTTGGTCACTTTGTATCTTTTTTTTTCTTTGTCATTACTTTAATGAAGCACTGGCCCACTGTATCCAGGAAGAGGCCTAGTTAAGTGGCTGCATTGCAGATAGCAGACTGCTATTGATAAATGCCCAGGGGCTTCTGATCTTCATGCTCAAAAAGCTTGTCAAAGTATGCTTAGAAAGTTTTCTAAACTTTGCCCGCAGGAAGAAGAGAAAGCAGAAGACACGTGGTGGTCGCCGCGTCACCAAGAGAGCTCGCCTTTCTGTAAGTAACATCCTGTATGATGTTAAATGGCAGGCCCTCAAAGCCCAGAGGAAAGAGAAAGGTCAGGTATCAGGCTTAGGGATTGACTCATTCTCATGTTTTTGACGTGATAAAACACGGTTATTGTGGAAAAAAAGAAGCCAGTTTTTTGTTTTATCTGCACCTTTGTTTTTTTGTTTTTTTTAAATTATTTAGTTTCTCTGAACAGGGCCTACTGCCTTTCTTTTGTTAAGGGTTTGAGTAAATGAGTCACAGCACTCTGAGGAGGTTGCATTTGTTTGCAGCTGGCAAACAGCTCCATGTTTTCTGTTTATTTTGGACATGGAAACTAGGCTTTCAATGTGTTTTGTTTGTTCTTTTACGTCCCCTGTGGTGTCATCCTGATAGGTGTCAGCTGTGTCTCCCCAGGTGTTTCCACTTTCCTGCCTTCTGTGTGTGTTAGCCCTACTATTCAGTCTGTCTTCAGGTTTCTCCAGGTTTCTCTCTCATCTGTTCGATTCATGCTTATGGGTTTTTGTGTTGTGGGTTTTGTCATAGTTGACCATAGTTTAGTAAAGCAAAGGAAGCATAGGAACAAGCTGAGACACACTAGCTTTGGTTTCCTTATTTACTATGCTGGCCATTGTTCAGATACAGAAACGTAGAACTGCTGGAAAACTTTGGGAATCCTCTGTCACTGGGATTATCTGCCTATTGTTGGAAGCACAGGGATGTGACCAATGCTCTACTGCCAACTGACAGTGATGAACGTTAACCGATTGTGTATAGTGATGTCACTCAGTGGCCAACCCCTGAAAGTAACAGGCTGCAGAGGGGAGAAACTGTGAAACGTGCTATTATAGTGACTTGGTTCAAGATGTCTGTTTTCCTTAATGATTTCAAAGCAATGTTCAATGGACAGCTGCTGTTCAACAGAACAATGCAGGTCACACTGCTAGTCTTTACTGTACATTAGAGCTGTATGACAGAGTATTACTTTTATTTTCACAGAATGAAGAGTCTCACGCTGGTGAGCGACCACCAGGGAGCAGCTGCTCTTCCCCGTGAGTATGTTCTAGAATAAAAAGCGTACATTGAAGGTTGGAGAGTTTAATGTCTTTCTTGTCCTGGAGGTACCTAACTGCACAGTCGTGAAACTGAACAAAGTAACTGATGCATTTTTAATCCGTTGACTGAAAGACGGCAGTGGAATGAGAGGCTCATTGTCATGCTTTCCCTGTAGTTATGGGCTTGGGCAACATGGGAGGCCTGATGAGAGGAGGCGGCATGTAGTAAAACTTTCAGTCGACCTACATTTGGTCTTTCCAGACAGAATGTGATTCCTTCCAAAATCACGAAACATGACTGTTCCTACTTTTGAACAACAATGTGAAACTGTAGCAGCAGTTTTGTGCTCCATCACAGAGTATTCAAAGAGAAACACTATTCAATGGATTTATTTGTAAGGAGAAGTTTATCTGTACATTGTGCCCTCTGTGTTAACGTCTTTAAGGATGGGCAGAATGAATGGTAAGGACGTTTTGGAAACCTACTCAGCACTCCAGAACAAGCGTGGAACAGTTTCACATTTAGCTGCATGTCTGGTTGTTTCATCTCGTGCATTGTCAGAGATGGACTGTGGGATTGGAGGTGCTTTTGACAGGGAATGTGGGCCAAATGTAATGGGAATGTCTCGCAGTAAGTTTGGAGACTCCTTTGAAAGAGGAAGGGTTGGTATTTATAGGGTTTTATTTGAAAGCCACTGATGCTTACTTCCACTCATGCATTTTGTTTCTTCTCTTCTGTTTGCTCACTTTTATAGGAACCTCCCATGGCGCCATGTCGTCGCATTCGAAAACTTTTCAGATTTATCGAACACGACGACCATGGCAAAGATGATGTGCTCCTGCCGGGACTGCCGCTTTTAAAAAAAAAAATAAAAAATAAAAGCGTAAATTTTAAACTCTGCTGGTCTGTGAGTCTGATTAATATGAATCTCGTCCCCAAATTGCCACAACGAGTATTTGAATGAAGCCAACATAAGTTAGGAATGAGAAATCATTCAGGTTAAACCCTGTGTGGTGACTAATATATATTGACTTTCTATTTGAAACAATGTTTTAGGTTGCATCTTAGTTTGAAGAACTGCCTCACTGCAGTAATTTTAGACACTCCTTTGACTCAAACTTCTTTCTGAATAACAAATGCAAGACACACACTTTCTTTTTTTAAAATTAATTTTCTAACCACTTTGAGTACATATTTTCACATGCTCGGAATACTTTTCCCTTACATGATTATATACCAGGCTTTTATTCCCTTGTGTAGTAAATGAAAATGGGAGTTTAATCATATTGTGCCAGTACCACCATGTTCTTGTTTGTTCAGAATAATGGCTAAGAACATGCCGTTTTAGGGCTACCAAAAATGATTGTGGCCTATAACTTGTGACAGAAACAATATTTCTGGTTCAAACTTGTAGGATATCATCCAGAAGGGCTATATGTGACACATTATATCCCAAACAGTCTCTGCTGAATAACTTTTAAAATAACATAAATACTGATAATATGTCATTTTCAACCTGAAGGATGCGGCCTAGGTTTTGGGACACAGCTAGGCTGTAGCCCGATTGAGGTGACGGTCTTGCCTCCGTCACGCCACCAAGGTTGCCTAGCAACCATGATACTAACTGCTGGAAATGTGGCACACAGCTTTGTTTAACAGAAATGAAGGGGAACATATTTTGTTCATTTGTTTGTTTCTACAAGAGCTTTGTGTGATTGATAAATATTTGAGGCTGAGACCACGGGATGGTAAAATCATGATTCTTGGGCTTCATTTCTGTACTGAACAGTCATTTTAAGTTTAGCTAGTAAATAACAATTAGCTCATGCTGTGTGTAAAGCAAAATGTACGAGCTGTGATAACTGTTCCTGATGAAATGAAGAGTAGACTGATATATGAAATATTGCTTTATTGGGTGAGAAAATCATACCATGTCATTGTTGTGGAAAATTTAACAATAACTTGCATCACACCCAGTGAGCTTGATTTGAAGTGGTTGCACTGTGGAGAGGGCATCCCAGTGAAACACTAGGACCATCTCTGAATTGTGGCCACCGCCCTTACATCTCATATACAGAGACACTCTTAAAAAAGAACATTCCACAGCAGATCAATTATTAGCAGATCCTTATCTCTTCCATCTAGGAACAGTCCCGACCAACCGTCACCTCCTCTGCAACAGGATGTCCAGAGCCCTCAAGAGGAAAATGAGTCTGCTGTGAAGGTGCAATAAAACTGGGCCCCACTTATGATCACATTCACATGCATACAAACTAGTGACAGGAGTGCTCTTACTATACTAAAGTCATATGGTTAAAATATGTGGTTAATACATGAGAAAGAAATTCCACCGTTTGGATACAACCCCATTAGAATCACATTAAAACAAACATGGAGATTTCTTTTCCAACTACTGAACCATTGTGTACTAGTTGTGTCTAGTGTGAGACATATTACTTCACTTTATCATTAAATCCATATAGTCATGTTTTCCAATTTATTAACTGTTTCAGTAAAAGCACCCTCATCCCCAGTGTTGTTAGGGATTGAGGCACACATGCCTCAAACATCACACACTCCTGAGCTAAATTTTACAGAGTAATCGATCTTGCCTCTATCTATGCACTTTTCACTGTTGTAGACCCATTTAAACAGTTCACAACATCTCAAAGGCATTTACAATTACCCTTACTATCCCCATATCAGTGATGCCTATTGGGAAACCGAAACAACCACATTTAACTCTGGAAGAACAACCTCATTCCCCAGGTGCTTCCAGCATGTTTGAGGCCTATCAAAATCCCACAATGAAATGTCATGAATCCAAAATCCTACCTTTGGTGTCAAACAATGTGTCTAAGTTGCGCACACATGTCAAAAGAAACCACAATTGTTCTTATTCTTATGTTTACTCAGACAATGAGGACCTAATGCACTTACGCACCAGCAACTGACGTGCTAGAAAAACAGTCTCGCTGCCCTGAGAAAATGTACACAAAGTACAAATAATTATTATTCAAGTAGCTGCAAAGTTTGCTTTGACTGAGGCTCAGGACTCTGAAAAGAGTATGTGATGTTCGGAGAGTCGTGTGAATGCATATCATTTGTAAAATGATTAGAAACGTCACACCAATGACCACCTTAACTCAAAAACACACCGAACTTCTTCATGCAAAACTGCTTGGCTGTTTAGGCAAGCAAGGCAAGTTTATTTATATAGCACAATTCAACAACAAGGTGATTCAAAGTGCTTTACAGAGACATTAAAAAACAAAAAGCATGATTTAAAATTGAAGAAAAAAAGGAAGGAACAGTAGATAAATCAGTAGTTAGAATTTAAGTTTTGAAATTTAAGCTCAAAAGTAAAACTGTGTGGGTTTGGTGTTTTATTCAAATGCAGCTGAGAATAGGTGAGTCTTCAACCTGGATTTAGATAAACTGAGTGTTTCAGCTGATCTGAGGCTTTCTGGGAGTTTGTTCCAGATATATGGAGCATAAAAGCTGAATGCAGCTTCTCCGTGTTTGGTTCTGACTCAGGGAACAAAAAACTGGATCCAGATGACCTGAGGGATCTGGAAGGTTCGTACTGGGTCAGGAGGTCACTGATGTATTTTGGTCCTAAACCATTCAGAGCTTCATAGACCAGCATCAGAACTTTAAAGTCTATCCTCTGACGGACAGGCAGCCAGTGTAAAGACCTCAGAGCTGGACTGATGTGGTCACTTTTTTGGTCTTAGTGAGGACTCGAGCAGCAGAGTTCTGAATGAGCTGTAGTTGTCTGACTGATTTTTAGGTAGACCTGTAAAGATGCTGTTACAGTAATCAAGCCTACTAAGATGAATGCATGGACTATTTTTTCCAGGTCCTGTTGAGATATCAGATCGTTTATCCTTGAAATATTCTGAGGTGATAGTAAGCTGATTTTGTTATTGTCTTAATGTGTTTTCTAAGTTTAGGTCTGCATCCATCACTACACCCAAATTTCTCGCTGGTTTGTGGTTTTAGGTGTATAGATTGAAGTTCTCTGGTGACCTGTAATCATTTTTCTTTGGCTCCAAAGACTATTACTTCAGTTTTGTTTTGTTTTGTTTGTTACTAAATTGTAACATATCCAAACTAATAACGTAAGAATGACAACTATAAACTAATTCTAATAATAATACATAGCTGGGATAAAACCCAGGCCTTAAATA
>NW_020327808.1:0-10000 GCF_001858045.2 Oreochromis niloticus | reverse complement strand
ACACTCCCCTCGTGCATATGATACGACAACATTTCCACATGCCCCTGGTACACTGGGTAGAAACACTTTGCCACAAACACTCCTCATGCGAATGGCAGGACAATGTTTCTACACGCCCCAGGTACACTGCACATATACTATCTGCTGAACACAATCCTTGTGCGTATGGTAGGACAATGTTTCTACGCCCCCCACTGCTACACTGGGCAGAAACATGTTGCCACACACACTCCCCTCGTGCTTATGGTACGACAACGTTTCCACATGCCCCTGGTACACTGGGTAGAAACACTTTGCCACAAACACACCTCGTGCATATGGTACGACAGCGTTTCCACATGCCCCTGGTACACTGCCCCGATACCAGCCTGAAACGCGCTCCCCTCGTGCTTATGGTACGACAGCGTTTCCACATGCCCCTGGTACACGGACCAGAAACACTTTGTCACGTCCGCTGTACGCACCCTCCTCGCTAGCTAATTGCTGATCTCCCCCAATTCCAGGGGGCTCCGGGGACCACCATCACATCTTCCTTTCTCCCTTACTGCTGAAAAGATGCATGCTTCTCCACTGGCCCTGCTGCTACTCTCTCTCCATTTGGCCGAGGCGGTGAGTCGGCCTCCTGTCTCCTTTACGGTCGAAAAAGATGTGCTTTTGGAGCACTGGCCCTGCTGCTACTCTGACCACCTCTAGCTAATTGCTGATCTCCCCACTTCCAGGGGCCCCGGGGACACACCATCACATCTTCCTGTCTCCCTTACGGCTGAAAAAGGTGCATGTTGCTCCACTGGCCCTGCTGCTGTTGTGTCTCCATTTGGCCGAGGGGGTGAGTCGGCCTCCTGTCTCCCTTACGGTCGGAAAAGATGTGGTGCTGCTGCTGCTGCTGCTGCTGCACTGGCCCTGCTGCTACTCTCTCTCCATTTGGCCGAGGGGGTGAGTCGGCCTCCTGTCTCCCTTACGGTCGGAAAAGATGTGCTGCTGCTGCTGCTGCTGCTGCACTGGCCCTGCTGCTACTCTCTCTCCATTTGGCCGAGGGAGTGAGTCGGCCTCCTGTCTCCTTTACGGTCGAAAAAGATGTGCTGCGGCTGCACTGGCCCTGCTGCTACTCATATCCAGCATGGACCTTGACCTCCAGCAGGCCCCGGGGACCCACATGCTCCCCTGCTCTAGTCCACAACTAGCTTCTTTTTCTGCAGTTACCCTCCACTGCATATCCAGCATGGACCTTGCCCTCCAGCAGGCCCCGGGGACCGACTTGCTCCCCTTCTCTAGTCCCCAGTAGCTTCTTCTCTTGCGGTTACATAGCACCGCGTATCCACCATGGACCTTGACCTCCAGCAGGCCCCGGGGACCCACAATTAAGCCCCCTCCCACTAACAAAGCAGAACAACAGTGGGAAAATCCTTGTGCCCCTGGTACTCTAGAAAGTTAATTCAAACATGCCCCTGGTACACTGCGCAGAAATACTTTGCCACACACTCCTCGTGCGTACGGCAGGACAATGTTTCTACACGCCCCAGGTACACTGCACATATACTATCTGCTAGACACAATCCTTGTGCGTATGGTAGGACAATGTTTCTACCCCCCGGTGCACTGGGCAGAAACACGTTGCCACACACACTCCTCCTGCATATGGTACGACACCTTTTCTACATGCCCCTGGTACACTGGGCAGAAACACTTTGCCACACACACTCCTCGTGCATATGGTACGACAACTTTTCCACATGCCCCTGGTACACTGCCCCTATATCTCCCTGAAACACGCTCCCCTCGTGCATATGGTACGACAACTTTTCCACATGCCCCTGGTACACTGCCCCGATATCTCCCTGAAACACGCTCCCCTCGTGCCTATGGTACGACAACATTTATCCATGCCCCTGGTACACTGCTCAGCAGCACTTTGCTAAGTACTCCCCGTGCATATGGTATGACAGCTTTTCCACATGCCCCTGGTACACGGACCAGAAACACTTTGCCACGTCCGCTGTACGCACCCTCCTCGCTGGCTAATTGCTGATCTCCCCCACTTCCAGGGGGCCCCGGGGACCACCATCACATCTTCCTTTCTCCCTTACGGCTGAACAAGATGCATGCTGCTGCACTGGCCCTGCTGCTACTCTCTCTCCATTTGGCCGAGGCAGTGAGTCGGCCTCCTGTCTCCTTTACGGTCGAAAAAGATGTGCTTTTGGAGCACTGGCCCTGCTGCTACTCTGACCACCTCTAGCTACCTGCTGATCTCCCTGACCTCCAGCGGGCCCCGGGGACCCACATCACACCTTGCTCCCGTCTCCCTTGCGGCTGGAAAAGATCCATTTTTGTGCACTGGCCCTGCTGCTACTCTCTCTCCATTTGGCCGAGGCAGTGAGTCGGCCTCCTGTCTCCTTTACGGTCGAAAAAGATGTGCTGCTGCTGCACTGGCCCTGCTGATATTCTCTCTCCATTTGGCCGAGGCAGGGAGTCGGCCTCCTGTCTCCTTTACGGTCGAAAAAGATGTGCTGCTGCTGCACTGGCCCTGCTGATATTCTCTCTCCATTTGGCCGAGGCAGGGAGTCGGCCTCCTGTCTCCTTTACGGTCGAAAAAGATGTGCTGCTGCTGCAGTGGCCCTGCTGCTACTCATATCCAGCATGGACCTTGACCTCCAGCAGGCCCCGGGGACCCACTTGCTCCCCTGCTCTAGTCCCCCAGTAGCTTCTTTTTCTGCAGTTACCCTCCACTGCATAGCCAGCATGGACCTTGCACTCCCGCAGGCCCCAGGGGACCCACATGCTCCCCTGCTCTAGTCCACCACTAGCTTCTTTTTCTGCAGTTACCCTCCGCTGCGTATCCAGCATGGACCTTGCCCTCCAGCAGGCCCCGGGGACCGACTTGCTCCGCTGCTCTAGTCCCCAGTAGCTTTCCTTCTCCTGCAGTTACGCTCCACCACATATCCAGCATGGTCCTTGACCTCCAGCAGGCCCTGGGGACCCACATGCTCCCCTTCTCTAGTCCCCAGTAGCTTCTTCTCTTGCGGTTACATAGCACCGGGTCTCCACCATGGACCTTGACCTCCAGCAGGCCCCGGGGACCCACATCCTCCCCTGCTCTAGTCCCGCACTAGCTTCTTCTCTTGCAGTTACCCTCCGCCACATATCCAGTATGGACCTTGCCCTCCAGCAGGCCCCGGGAACCCACATGCTCCCCTTCTCTAGTCCCCCAGTAGCTTCTTCTCTTGTGGTTACATAGCACCGCGTCTCCACCATGGTCCTTGACCTCCAGCAGGCCCTGGGGACCCACATGCTCCCCTTCTCTAGTCCCCAGTAGCTTCGTCTCTTGCGGTTACATAGCACCGCGTCTCCACCATGGACCTTGACCTCCAGCAGGCCCCGGGGACCCACATGCTCCCCTTCTCTAGTCCCCCAGTAGCTTCTTCTCTTGTGGTTACATAGCACCGGGTCTCCACCATGGACCTTGACCTCCAGCAGGCCCCGGGGACCCACATGCTCCCCTTCTCTAGTCCCCCAGTAGCTTCTTCTCTTGTGGTTACATAGCACCGCGTCTCCACCATGGACCTTGACCTCCAGCAGGCCCCGGGGACCCACATCCTCCCCTGCTCTAGTTCCCCAGTAGCTTTCCTTTCTTGCAGTTACGCTCCACCACATATCCAGCATGGTCCTTGACCTCCAGCAGGCCCCGGGGACCCACATCCTCCCCTTCTCTAGTCCCCCAGTAGCTTCTTCTCTTGCGGTTACATAGCACCGCGTATCCACCATGGACCTTGACCTCCAGCAGGCCCCGGGGACCCACTTGCTCCCCTGCTCTAGTCCCCAGTAGCTTCTTTTCTGCAGTTACCCTCCGCTGCATATCCAGCATGGACCTTGACCTCCAGCAGGCCCCGGGGACCCACATCCTCCCCTGCTCTAGTTCCCCAGTAGCTTTCCTTTCTTGCAGTTACGCTCCACCGCATATCCAGCATGGTCCTTGACCTCCAGCAGGCCCCGGGGACCCACATCCTCCCCTTCTCTAGTCCCCCAGTAGCTTCTTCTCTTGCGGTTACATAGCACCGCGTATCCACCATGGTCCTTGACCTCCAGCAGGCCCCGGGGACCCACATCCTCCCCTTCTCTAGTCCCCAGTAGCTTCTTCTCTTGCGGTTACATAGCACCGCGTCTCCACCATGGACCTTGACCTCCAGCAGGCCCCGGGGACCGACTTGCTCCCTTCTCTAGTCCCCCAGTAGCTTCTTCTCTTGCGGTTACATAGCACCGCGTATCCACCATGGACCTTGACCTCCAGCAGGCCCCGGGGACCCACAATTAAGCCCCCTCCCACTAACAAAGCAGAACAACAGTGGGAAAATCCTTGTGCCCCTGGTACTCTAGAAAGTTAATTCAAACATGCCCCTGGTACACTGCGCAGAAATACTTTGCCACACACTCCTCGTGCGTACGGCAGGACAATGTTTCTACACGCCCCAGGTACACTGCACATATACTATCTGCTAGACACAATCCTTGTGCGTATGGTAGGACAATGTTTCTACCCCCCGGTGCACTGGGCAGAAACACGTTGCCACACACACTCCTCCTGCATATGGTACGACACCTTTTCTACATGCCCCTGGTACACTGGGCAGAAACACTTTGCCACACACACTCCTCGTGCATATGGTACGACAACTTTTCCACATGCCCCTGGTACACTGCCCCTATATCTCCCTGAAACACGCTCCCCTCGTGCATATGGTACGACAACTTTTCCACATGCCCCTGGTACACTGCCCCGATATCTCCCTGAAACACGCTCCCCTCGTGCCTATGGTACGACAACATTTATCCATGCCCCTGGTACACTGCTCAGCAGCACTTTGCTAAGTACTCCCCGTGCATATGGTATGACAGCTTTTCCACATGCCCCTGGTACACGGACCAGAAACACTTTGCCACGTCCGCTGTACGCACCCTCCTCGCTGGCTAATTGCTGATCTCCCCCACTTCCAGGGGGCCCCGGGGACCACCATCACATCTTCCTTTCTCCCTTACGGCTGAACAAGATGCATGCTGCTGCACTGGCCCTGCTGCTACTCTCTCTCCATTTGGCCGAGGCAGTGAGTCGGCCTCCTGTCTCCTTTACGGTCGAAAAAGATGTGCTTTTGGAGCACTGGCCCTGCTGCTACTCTGACCACCTCTAGCTACCTGCTGATCTCCCTGACCTCCAGCGGGCCCCGGGGACCCACATCACACCTTGCTCCCGTCTCCCTTGCGGCTGGAAAAGATCCATTTTTGTGCACTGGCCCTGCTGCTACTCTCTCTCCATTTGGCCGAGGCAGTGAGTCGGCCTCCTGTCTCCTTTACGGTCGAAAAAGATGTGCTGCTGCTGCACTGGCCCTGCTGATATTCTCTCTCCATTTGGCCGAGGCAGGGAGTCGGCCTCCTGTCTCCTTTACGGTCGAAAAAGATGTGCTGCTGCTGCACTGGCCCTGCTGATATTCTCTCTCCATTTGGCCGAGGCAGGGAGTCGGCCTCCTGTCTCCTTTACGGTCGAAAAAGATGTGCTGCTGCTGCAGTGGCCCTGCTGCTACTCATATCCAGCATGGACCTTGACCTCCAGCAGGCCCCGGGGACCCACTTGCTCCCCTGCTCTAGTCCCCCAGTAGCTTCTTTTTCTGCAGTTACCCTCCACTGCATAGCCAGCATGGACCTTGCACTCCCGCAGGCCCCAGGGGACCCACATGCTCCCCTGCTCTAGTCCACCACTAGCTTCTTTTTCTGCAGTTACCCTCCGCTGCGTATCCAGCATGGACCTTGCCCTCCAGCAGGCCCCGGGGACCGACTTGCTCCGCTGCTCTAGTCCCCCAGTAGCTTTCCTTCTCCTGCAGTTACGCTCCACCACATATCCAGCATGGTCCTTGACCTCCAGCAGGCCCTGGGGACCCACATGCTCCCCTTCTCTAGTCCCCCAGTAGCTTCTTCTCTTGCGGTTACATAGCACCGGGTCTCCACCATGGACCTTGACCTCCAGCAGGCCCCGGGGACCCACATCCTCCCCTGCTCTAGTCCCGCACTAGCTTCTTCTCTTGCAGTTACCCTCCGCCACATATCCAGTATGGACCTTGCCCTCCAGCAGGCCCCGGGAACCCACATGCTCCCTTCTCTAGTCCCCCAGTAGCTTCTTCTCTTGTGGTTACATAGCACCGCGTCTCCACCATGGTCCTTGACCTCCAGCAGGCCCTGGGGACCCACATGCTCCCCTTCTCTAGTCCCCCAGTAGCTTCGTCTCTTGCGGTTACATAGCACCGCGTCTCCACCATGGACCTTGACCTCCAGCAGGCCCCGGGGACCCACATGCTCCCCTTCTCTAGTCCCCAGTAGCTTCTTCTCTTGTGGTTACATAGCACCGGGTCTCCACCATGGACCTTGACCTCCAGCAGGCCCCGGGGACCCACATGCTCCCCTTCTCTAGTCCCCCAGTAGCTTCTTCTCTTGTGGTTACATAGCACCGCGTCTCCACCATGGACCTTGACCTCCAGCAGGCCCCGGGGACCCACATCCTCCCCTGCTCTAGTTCCCCAGTAGCTTTCCTTTCTTGCAGTTACGCTCCACCACATATCCAGCATGGTCCTTGACCTCCAGCAGGCCCCGGGGACCCACATCCTCCCCTTCTCTAGTCCCCCAGTAGCTTCTTCTCTTGCGGTTACATAGCACCGCGTATCCACCATGGACCTTGACCTCCAGCAGGCCCCGGGGACCCACTTGCTCCCCTGCTCTAGTCCCCCAGTAGCTTCTTTTTCTGCAGTTACCCTCCGCTGCATATCCAGCATGGACCTTGACCTCCAGCAGGCCCCGGGGACCCACATCCTCCCCTGCTCTAGTTCCCCAGTAGCTTTCCTTTCTTGCAGTTACGCTCCACCGCATATCCAGCATGGTCCTTGACCTCCAGCAGGCCCCGGGGACCCACATCCTCCCCTTCTCTAGTCCCCCAGTAGCTTCTTCTCTTGCGGTTACATAGCACCGCGTATCCACCATGGACCTTGACCTCCAGCAGGCCCCGGGGACCCACAATTAAGCCCCCTCCCACTAACAAAGCAGAACAACAGTGGGAAAATCCTTGTGCCCCTGGTACTCTAGAAAGTTAATTCAAACATGCCCCTGGTACACTGCGCAGAAATACTTTGCCACACACTCCTCGTGCGTACGGCAGGACAATGTTTCTACACGCCCCAGGTACACTGCACATATACTATCTGCTAGACACAATCCTTGTGCGTATGGTAGGACAATGTTTCTACCCCCCCGGTGCACTGGGCAGAAACACGTTGCCACACACACTCCTCCTGCATATGGTACGACACCTTTTCTACATGCCCCTGGTACACTGGGCAGAAACACTTTGCCACACACACTCCTCGTGCATATGGTACGACAACTTTTCCACATGCCCCTGGTACACTGCCCCTATATCTCCCTGAAACACGCTCCCCTCGTGCATATGGTACGACAACTTTTCCACATGCCCCTGGTACACTGCCCCGATATCTCCCTGAAACACGCTCCCCTCGTGCCTATGGTACGACAACATTTATCCATGCCCCTGGTACACTGCTCAGCAGCACTTTGCTAAGTACTCCCCGTGCATATGGTATGACAGCTTTTCCACATGCCCCTGGTACACGGACCAGAAACACTTTGCCACGTCCGCTGTACGCACCCTCCTCGCTGGCTAATTGCTGATCTCCCCCACTTCCAGGGGGCCCCGGGGACCACCATCACATCTTCCTTTCTCCCTTACGGCTGAACAAGATGCATGCTGCTGCACTGGCCCTGCTGCTACTCTCTCTCCATTTGGCCGAGGCAGTGAGTCGGCCTCCTGTCTCCTTTACGGTCGAAAAAGATGTGCTTTTGGAGCACTGGCCCTGCTGCTACTCTGACCACCTCTAGCTACCTGCTGATCTCCCTGACCTCCAGCGGGCCCCGGGACCCACATCACACCTTGCTCCCGTCTCCCTTGCGGCTGGAAAAGATCCATTTTTGTGCACTGGCCCTGCTGCTACTCTCTCTCCATTTGGCCGAGGCAGTGAGTCGGCCTCCTGTCTCCTTTACGGTCGAAAAAGATTGCTGCTGCTGCACTGGCCCTGCTGATATTCTCTCTCCATTTGGCCGAGGCAGGGAGTCGGCCTCCTGTCTCCTTTACGGTCGAAAAAGATGTGCTGCTGCTGCACTGGCCCTGCTGATATTCTCTCTCCATTTGGCCGAGGCAGGGAGTCGGCCTCCTGTCTCCTTTACGGTCGAAAAAGATGTGCTGCTGCTGCAGTGGCCCTGCTGCTACTCATATCCAGCATGGACCTTGACCTCCAGCAGGCCCCGGGGACCCACTTGCTCCCCTGCTCTAGTCCCCCAGTAGCTTCTTTTTCTGCAGTTACCCTCCACTGCATAGCCAGCATGGACCTTGCACTCCCGCAGGCCCCAGGGGACCCACATGCTCCCCTGCTCTAGTCCACCACTAGCTTCTTTTTCTGCAGTTACCCTCCGCTGCGTATCCAGCATGGACCTTGCCCTCCAGCAGGCCCCGGGGACCGACTTGCTCCGCTGCTCTAGTCCCCCAGTAGCTTTCCTTCTCCTGCAGTTACGCTCCACCACATATCCAGCATGGTCCTTGACCTCCAGCAGGCCCTGGGACCCACATGCTCCCCTTCTCTAGTCCCCCAGTAGCTTCTTCTCTTGCGGTTACATAGCACCGGGTCTCCACCATGGACCTTGACCTCCAGCAGGCCCCGGGGACCCACATCCTCCCCTGCTCTAGTCCCGCACTAGCTTCTTCTCTTGCAGTTACCCTCCGCCACATATCCAGTATGGACCTTGCCCTCCAGCAGGCCCCGGGAACCCACATGCTCCCCTTCTCTAGTCCCCCAGTAGCTTCTTCTCTTGTGGTTACATAGCACCGCGTCTCCACCATGGTCCTTGACCTCCAGCAGGCCCTGGGACCCACATGCTCCCCTTCTCTAGTCCCCCAGTAGCTTCGTCTCTTGCGGTTACATAGCACCGCGTCTCCACCATGGACCTTGACCTCCAGCAGCCCCGGGGACCCACATGCTCCCCTTCTCTAGTCCCCCAGTAGCTTCTTCTCTTGTGGTTACATAGCACCGGGTCTCCACCATGGACCTTGACCTCCAGCAGGCCCCGGGACCCACATGCTCCCCTTCTCTAGTCCCCCAGTAGCTTCTTCTCTTGTGTTACATAGCACCGCGTCTCCACCATGGACCTTGACCTCCAGCAGGCCCCGGGGACCCACATCCTCCCCTGCTCTAGTTCCCCAGTAGCTTTCCTTTCTTGCAGTTACGCTCCACCACATATCCAGCATGGTCCTTGACCTCCAGCAGGCCCCGGGACCCACATCCTCCCCTTCTCTAGTCCCCCAGTAGCTTCTTCTCTTGCGTTACATAGCACGCGTATCCACCATGGACCTTGACCTCCAGCAGGCCCGGGGACCCACTTGCTCCCCTGCTCTAGTCCCCAGTAGCTCTTTTTCTGCAGTTACCCTCCGCTGCATATCCAGCATGGACCTTGACCTCCAGCAGGCCCCGGGGACCCACATCCTCCCCTGCTCTAGTTCCCCAGTAGCTTTCTTCTGCAGTTACGCCCACCGCATATCCAGCATGGTCCTTGACCTCCAGCAGGCCCCGGGGACCCACATCCTCCCTTCTCTAGTCCCCCAGTAGCTTCTTCTCTTGCGGTTACATAGCACCGCGTATCCACCATGGTCCTTGACCTCCAGCAGGCCCCGGGGACCCACATCCTCCCCTTCTCTAGTCCCCCAGTAGCTTCTTCTCTTGCGGTTACATAGCACCGCGTCTCCACCATGGACCTTGACCTCCAGCAGGCCCCGGGACCACTTGCCTCCCCTTCTCTAGTCCCCCAGTAGCTTCTTCTCTTGCGGTTACATAGCACCGCGTATCCACCATGGACCTTGACCTCCAGCAGGCCCCGGGACCCACAATTAAGCCCCTCCCACTAACAA
>NW_020327807.1:0-27525 GCF_001858045.2 Oreochromis niloticus | reverse complement strand
AGAAATTACAGCCTCTAAACGCTTCTGTAGGTTTCCAATGAGAGTCTGGATTGTGGTTGAAGGTATTTTGGACCATTCCTCTTACAAAACATCTCTAGTTCATTCAGGTTTGATGGCTTCCGAGCATGGACAGCTCTCTTTAACTCACACCACAGATTTTCAATAATATTCAGGTCTGGGGGCTGAGATGGCCATTCCAGAACGTTGTTCTTGTTCATGCAGAGGCATGAATGCCTTAGTGGACTTGAGCAGTGTTTCGGTCGTTGTCTTGTTGAAACATCCAGCCCGGCGCAGCTTCAGTTTGTCACTGATTCCTGGACATTGGTCTCCAGAATCTGCTGATCCTGAGTGGAATCCATGTGTCCCTCAACTTTACAAGATTCCCAGTACCTCCACTGGCCACACAGCCCCACAGCATGATGGAACCACCACCATATTTCACTGTAGGTAGCAGGTGTTTTCTTGGAATGCTGTGTTCTTTTTCCTCCATGCATGACGCCCCTTGTTATGCCAATAACTCAATTTTCGTTTCATTCAGTCCACGCACCTTATTCCAGAATGAAGCTGGCTTGTCCAAATGTGCTTTAGCATACCTCAAGCGGCTCTGTTTGTGCTGTGGCCGGAGAAAAGGCTTCCTCTGCATCACTCTCGCATACAGCACCCTCTTGTGTAAAGTGCGCCGATGTTGAACGATGCACAGTGACTCCATCTGCTGCAAGATGATGTTGTAGGTCTTTGGTGACAAGGACCCGTGGAGCCAAGTGTCCTCAACCTCTCCACGCACAGGTGGAATACAGCGCGAAGACCAGCAGGCCATGCTTAAGGTACGGTTTGAGGCAGGATAGAGAAGGCTGGATGTAACACGCTTGTCTACAAGACTTAAAAACAGTTTCTACCATCAAGCTATACGACACCTCAACCACAACACTTAACACACACACAACACTCCACAGGATGCACTCAGAAGCTACCCTGCAGCTTCACAGCACACTGTATAATGTGCTTGTGAGAACTTGTGAGAACTTGATTTGTACATGCGGTCTGTTCTGGGATCAGTGTGGTAGTTAACCCTCATTTAACACATTCCTCTCTGCTCCTCTAGCTTGCTCTAACTCACATTTATTTCTTCATTTTTTAACCTTATTTTGCACATTAACACATATCTATAGCAAGGACAGAGTCACAGCCACATATGTTGAGTCCAGGATTGTATTTGAGCATCAGGAACAAATGATAAGAGCACATATCAGCAGTAGACTGGATAGCTGTTTTCTCAAAGGGTTTAATAGAAGGAAAGAAGTTAAAGGACTACATATTCAAAGGTCCTATTTCTGATACTACCCCATGAAAATATTTGCTCTGTGTGCCCTGCTGCAGCTGCTACATTTGGCTCCAGATTCACTTTTTGGCGCCTACGCCTCTCGAGATGTGTTCATGTAGACAGGCATTAAAAACTGGTCAACCAACCAGCAGTATGCCTGCTGTGTTGTTGTGAAATGCGTGGAAGGAGAGGAACCGACTGTCTGTTACATATAGATAAAAAACAAAGCTCTGACGTGACCTCGGGTCAGCCAGCCTGACGGTCAGAGAAACAGAAACGTGCTGGATTGGGGATCTCTGAGCTGCACATCAAAGATGCACCTATGCACAGATCAAATCTCAAAAGTGCAATGTACCTCATATACATGTTGATGCGAAGCGCCGCCAGAGCAAACTTTTCCACTTCTTTTGCAGAGGTTTTTTTTTTGGATTGTGTATTTATTGTTTGCAGTTAATATATATATATTTATATATATATATATATATATATATATGTATTATTAGTTTGCAGCTCTTTGCGCGTATTAATAAAAGGTTCAACTAACTGATCATTTTAAGTCTGTGCGGTTTAGTTGTTCCACTCATATTAAACCAAATGATGGTGTAGCGGCCTGTTCTAGTGTGAACTAAAAGAGGGTTTGAATGTAAGGGGGGGGGGGGAAAGGAGACCTAAAATGTAACCCCTGCACCCGACTGAGGAGGTGAGTTACATTAGTGCTTCCTCTTTATTAGAAAGCAGTTTGAGTGAATTAGAAGTCTGTTGTTTTTTGTTTTTTTTGGGGGGGGCTATCTATCATTAGTCATGCTAGGCATCCATCTGAACTCTATCAAAATAAAGGTGTATTTTAACTCATTTTAATTCTTTCTAATATCAGGGATATAGGACTATACAAAGTAGCTTGTGACATCTAAAACGACAGCACACTTAATGTGTCTTTCTTCACCTCATCACTTTTTTCTGTGTATGTGTTTGTTTTTCCGTTGATGCCTTTCAAACGAAACTAGCCATGATATTTTCCCCTCTGACAATTAATATCAGTTAACCCCGCCCCCTTTCAGATTTGTTCACCAAAAGAAAGGAGAAAAAACCCGTCATTAACACTGTACTTATTTGTCAGACCGGTTTCATTTTCATACTTTGTAAATATCTATATTGTATGGAGCTTGAATCAAATGTAAATATGCTTACTGTATTTGTAATAATTATAATCCATTCGCTGTATAGCATAGATGTGTCATGCAGATATCCTAATTCTGTGTATGGTAATCTTGCACCATTGAACTGTTAGTGAATGACACAACAATAAAGTGCAAAACATGCATTAGCAGTTGAAGTGCTGCCTGCTTATTTCCTGCTTTATGTGAGCTTCTACTGTAGTTTGTGCTTTTAGTCCAAGAAACCACCCTTTTACTCTGGCGCACAATAAGATCTTCTGATGTTTGGTGTCATCTTCCTGTGAACAGGTGGATTCATTCACTTCAAGCTTATGTGTATAGCACCAAATCACAACAGTCGCTGAACACTGTAAAGACTAATTATGGAGGCACAACATTTAAAGCTCCTATCCTTCTATCCCACAGACCTAAAAGTTATTTATATGATAAATAGCCCGTGTTTGTTTACTTGCTTTGTAAAATGCAAAGTGGTGACTTTTTCTTTTCAAGTACGTCCTCATATGGAGACATTTTTTTATTAATGGCATAAAACAAGTCATAATTGTTTACAGAAATTTGTACATTTTATTGGGCAGAATGAGGTAAACAGTGAAGAAAAGTATGAGAAAACGGAGCATAGGATCTCCGGAGACTATGGCAACTAGAATTATTGTACACATGTGTATGTATTAAGGACCGACACAGACAAAGAATTAATCATACAATGAAGCAATGTCATTTTAAAATGTTTATTCATAAACAGGATAAAACCATTTAAGTACTGAGTCATGAATAAAACAGCAACCCTCATCTGCTAATTGGGAAACAGAGGATGTCAGTGTATTTTCAGTGCTAGTTGTCCAAATTGAGTGAGATGACTTTACATTTGAATAGATTTGATTACAAGTTATATTTGGTTTTAATTGAGTGCAGTTCAATTTGATTTAAATAAGCAATTCACAACAACATTTTTCTCAATATGCTAAAATTCCCACCGAGACTAGATAAGATTATTCTAAAACTGGTAAAATACAATCTCTTCATGCACAAAAATCCCACCCAGTCCACAACCCAGGACGAATACTCCTTGTGTGTTCTTGAGCTGGGACAGAAATTCCTCTTGCTAAGCGAGGTCCACGTCAGCATCGTGCCAGGCAGACTAGGAGCCTCCTGTCCCGGTCTCGTCCGTCCACTGGGCCCCATCACATCCCAGCCCAGTTCGCATTCTGCACTGGAGTCCGTCGCTCGATACCACAGCGGCTCCCCTCACGTCATCACCTGTAAGTAAAAACAAATAGGAGCCAGAACCATCATCCCGGAAATTGCCCTGGCTTATAGCCATGGCGACACTCTCCCAACACGGCTGACCAGTGAACAACAGTCAGCCACTACTCACAAATGCAGGCAGTGGTATACATCTGCACTGATGTCAATCACACGCGTTGTCTCCTCCTGTCGCCGTTCCTGCTGTTGGGACTGGGTCACCACATCACGCTGACCGGTCTCCAGACGGGCTTCATGCGTTCCTATTCAAATCTAGGGCCTCTCTCCTTCCAGTACTCAGCTTGCTTCCTTTTAATAGTCCTTTAAACCAGCTGAAAGGACACCACTGGACAGACACATGCCTCAGCAGGTGATGACTATCAGTAATTTGTCCCATGCCCAGCCAATCACAGTGGATTAAACAATGTAAAAACAGACTAAAACATGTGATACAAACAGAGTAAATCATGGAGATAAAAACAATGCTCACAAATAAACACTAAACTCAGAATAAACCAATATTAATGATAAACACATATTTCTACTATGTGAAACTTACATTCATCACCACCTGAAACTTTTATATTAAAATTTCAAGTTCGAAACTAACCTCATTTAATTTCTCTAAAAATGGGCTCCTGCACACTTGCAGACATTTTCATCACAACTTATGGATGATGAATGATTTGATTAAAGCTGTGAAAACATTACTGATAAACTTCATGTGATATTACATTAAAGCCAATTTTCTATTAAAATCAGGACTTTTCTAAGTGACCTCCAACCTTTGAGCAGTAGTGTGTACTGTATTTTGTATGTAACTGTGTCTGACCTGGATTTTATCACCAGTGTCAAACAAGAATTTTCTTTAAGTCTGTCTTAAATACAAATGAAGTTAAACTGTAGCAAGGCTGATGGTAAACTGTCCCTAACAAGTCCACTTTATTGCGTGCTCATTGACTTTCTCCTATCAGAGCTGTTTAACAAGTCCACTTTATACATGCTTATTAATCTATCATGCTTATCAGTGGCTCATGGTTGCTTAAAGCCTATGTCTGAACTTGAGCACAGAGCCAGAGCATCATTCATCCTACCAGCAGCTCAAGGATGACAAACTCCACTTTCTCTGCATCAAGACAGCTCATAACTTTTAACAGTCTCTCCTGATAGTCTCATATCATCTGCTCTAATCAATAACCGTACACTATAATTACAATGTAGACTAAAGCTCAAAAGTCTGAGGTCAATTAGAAATGTCTTGTTTTCTGAATAGACTCAAATTTGTTTCATATTGAATCACAGCAATTTATCAAAAGAGGAAATAAACATATAAATGCTTAATATTAACACTGATCACAAATCATGAATGATTTTGAATAGAATTTCTACAGAGGTGTTCAGAGACCCATTTTCAGCAATAATCCTCTGTGTTCAGTGGTACATTGTCTTATCTAATCCAAGTTTAACACATTAAAGCAAACTTATCATTCAAAACAGCTTTTAAAGAGATTTTAAAACAACTCAAACTATTGTGTGATTAAAGAAACAAGAAATGTGTCTGGATCATCCAGGTTTGTTTTAACCTCATTAAACCAAGTTTACATTTGCCTCTAAAGGGCTGCAACACCCAGCTGCACAAAACCTTCACTTTTTTAACAGTTTCACTCTTTGAATATTTTTCATTTCTTACAATCAGAATTCTCCAATAGATTTTAGAAGAAAATTATTTTCTTTCATGCATCACCAACTGAACCTTTTATGTTAACGTTCAAGTTCCAGCCTAACCTCATTTAATTTGCTTAGCAAAGTACTTTTCAACTCTAATAATTAGTAAGAGTATATTCTTATCATCTATTGGTCATCTGACCTGATAACTTCAATAACATTATAACACAGGACTGATTGTCTCTAAAAATGGGCTCCTGCACGCTTGCAGACACTTTTCCATCACAACTTATGGATGATGAATGATTTGATTAAAGCTGTGAAAACATTACTGATAAACTTCATGTGATATTACATTAAAACCAATTTTCTATTAAATCAGGACTTTCTAAGTGACTCCAACTTTGAGCAGTAGTGTGTACTGTATGTTTGTATGTAACTGTGTCTGACCTGGATTTTATCACCAGTGTCAAATAAGAATTTTCTTTAAAGTCTGTCTTTAAATACAAATGAAGTTAAACTTTAGCAAGGCTGATGGTAAACTGGCCCTAACAAGTCCACTTTATTGCGTGCTCATTGACTTTCTCCTATCAGAGCTGTTTAACAAGTCCACTTTGTACATGCTTATTAATCTATCACGCTTATCAGTGGCTCATGGTTGCTTAAAGCCTATGTCTGAACTTGAGCACAGAGCCAGAGCATCATTCATCCTACCAGCAGCTCAAGGATGACAAACTCCACTTTCTCTGCATCAAGACAGCTCATAACTTTTTAACAGTCTCTCCTGATAGTCTCATATCATCTGCTCTAATCAATAACCGTACACTATAATACAATGTAGACTAAAGCTCAAAAGTCTGAGGTCAATTAGAAATGTCTTGTTTTCTGAAAAGACTCAATTTGGTTTCATATTGAATCACAGCAATTATCAAAAGAGGAAATAAACATATAAATGCTTAATATTAACACTGATCACAAATCATGAATGATTTTGAACAGAATTTCTACAGAGGTGTTCAGAGACCCATTTTCAGCAATAATCCCTCCTGTTTCAGTGGTACATTGTCTTATCTAATCCAAGTTTAACACATTAAAGCCAAACTTATCATTCAAAACAGCTTTTTAAAGAGATTTAAAACAAACTCAAACTATTGTGGTGATAAAGAAACAAAAATGTGTCTGGATCATCCAGGTTTGTTTTTAACCTCATTAAACCAAGTTACATTTCCTCTAAAGGGGCTGCAACACCCAGCTGCACAAAACCTCACTTTTTTTACAGTTTCACTCTTTGAATATTTTTCATTTCTTACAATCAGAATTCTCCAATAGATTTTTAGAAGAAAATTATTTTCTTTCATGCATCACCAACTGAACCTTTATGTAACGTTTCAAGTTCCAGCCTAACCTCATTTAATTTTGCTTAGCAAAGTACTTTTCAACTCTAATAATTAGTAAGAGTATTTTCTTATCATCTATTGGTCATCTGACTGATAAACTTCAATTAACATTATAACACAGGACTGATGTCTCTAAAAATGGGCTCCTGCACGCTTGCAGACACTTTTCCATCACAACTTATGGATATGAATGATTTGATTAAAGCTGTGAAAACATTACTGATAAACTTCATGTGATATTACATTAAAGCCAATTTTCTATTAAAATCAGGACTTTTCTAAGTGACCTCCAACCTTTGAGCAGTATGTGTACTGTATGTTTGTATGTAACTGTGTCTGACCTGGATTTTATCACCAGTGTCAAATAAGAATTTCTTTAAAGTCTGTCTTTAAATACAAATGAAGTTAAACTGTAGCAAGGCTGATGGTAAACTGTCCCTAACAAGTCCACTTTATTGCGTGCTCATTGACTTTCTCCTATCAGAGCTGTTTAACAAGTCCACTTTATACATGCTTATTAATCTATCACGCTTATCAGTGGCTCATGGTTGCTTAAAGCCTATGTCTGAACTTGAGCACAGAGCCAGAGCATCATTCATCCTACCAGCAGCTCAAGGATGACAAACTCCACTTTCTCTGCATCAAGACAGCTCATAACTTTTTAACAGTCTCTCCTGATAGTCTCATATCATCTGCTCTAATCAATAACCGTACACTATAATTACAATGTAGACTAAAGCTCAAAAGTCTGAGGTCAATTAGAAATGTCTTGTTTTCTGAATAGACTCAAATTTGGTTTCATATTGAATCACAGCAATTTATCAAAAGAGGAAATAAACATATAAATGCTTAATATTAACACTGATCACAAATCATGAATGATTTGAATAGAATTCTACAGAGGTGTTCAGAGACCCATTTTCAGCAATAATCCCTCCTGTGTTCAGTGGTACATTGTCTTATCTAATCCAAGTTTAACACATTAAGCCAAACTTATCATTCAAAACAGCTTTTTAAAGAGATTTTAAACAAACTCAAACTATTGTGGTGATTAAAGAAACAAGAAATGTGTCTGGATCATCCCAGGTTTTGTTTTTACCTCATTAAACCAAGTTGACATTTCCTCTAAAGGGGCTGCAACACCCAGCTGCACAAACCTTCACTTTTTTAACAGTTTCACTCTTGAATATTTTTCATTTCTTACAATCAGAATTCTCCAATAGATTTTTAGAAGAAATTATTTCTTTTATGCATCACCAACTGAACCTTTTATGTTAACGTTTCAAGTTCCAGCCTAACCTCATTTAATTTTGCTTAGCAAAGTACTTTTCAACTCTAATAATTAGTAAGAGTATATTTCTTATCATCTATTGGTCATCTGACCTGAAAGCTTCTTAATCTTAACATTATAACACAGGACTGATTGTCTCTAAAAATGGGCTCCTGCACGCTTGCAGACACTTTTCCATCACAACTTATGGATGATGAATGATTTGATTAAAGCTGTGAAAACATTACTGATAACTTCATGTGATATACATTAAAGCCAATTTTCTATTAAAATCAGGACTTTTCTAAGTGACCTCCAACTTTGAGCAGTAGTGTGTACTGTATGTTTGTATGTAACTGTGTCTGACCTGGATTTTATCACCAGTGTCAAATAAGAATTTTCTTTAAAGTCTGTCTTTAAATACAAATGAAGTTAAACTTTAGCAAGGCTGATGGTAAACTGTCCCTAACAAGTCCACTTTATTGCGTGCTCATTGACTTTCTCTATCAGAGCTGTTTAACAAGTCCACTTTATACATGCTTATTAATCTATCAGCTTATCAGTGGCTCATGGTTGCTTAAAGCCTATGTCTGAACTTGAGCACAGAGCCAGAGCATCATTCATCCTACCAGCAGCTCAAGGATGACAAACTCCACTTTCTCTGCATCAAGACAGCTCATAACTTTTTAACAGTCTCTCCTGATAGTCTCATATCATCTGCTCTAATCAATAACCGTACACTATAATTACAATGTAGACTACAGCTCAAAAGTCTGAGGTCAATTAGAAATGTCTTGTTTTCTGAATAGACTCAAATTTGGTTTCATATTGAATCACAGCAATTTATCAAAAGAGGAAATAAACATATAAATGCTTAATATTAACACTGATCACAAATCATGAATGATTTTGAATAGAATTTCTACAGAGGTGTTCAGAGACCCATTTTCAGCAATAATCCCTCCTGTGTTCAGTGGTACATTGTCTTATCTAATCCAAGTTTAACACATTAAAGCTAAAACTTATCATTCAAAACAGCTTTTTAAAGAGATTTTAAAACAAACTCAAACTATTGTGGTGATTAAAGAAACAAGAAATGTGTCTGGATCATCCCAGGTTTTGTTTTTAACCTCATTAAACCAAGTTACATTTCCTCTAAAGGGGCTGCAACACCCAGCTGCACAAAACCTTCACTTTTTTTAACAGTTTCACTCTTTGAATATTTTTCATTTCTTACAATCAGAATTCTCCAATAGATTTTTAGAAGAAAATTATTTTCTTTCATGCATCACCAACTGAACCTTTTATGTAACGTTCAAGTTCCAGCCTAACCTCATTTAATTTTGCTTAGCAAAGTACTTTTCAACTCTAATAATTAGTAAGAGTATATTTCTTATCATCTATTGGTCATCTGACCTGATAAACTTCAATTAACTTATAACACAGGACTGATTGTCTCTAAAAATGGGCTCCTGCACGCTTGCAGACACTTTTCCATCACAACTTATGGATGATGAATGATTTGATTAAAGCTGTGAAAACATTACTGATAAACTTCATGTGATATTACATTAAGCCAATTTTCTATTAAAATCAGGACTTTTCTAAGTGACCTCCAACCTTTGAGCAGTAGTGTGTACTGTATGTTTGTATGTAACTGTGTCTGACCTGGATTTTATCACCAGTGTCAAATAAGAATTTTCTTTAAACTCTGTCTTTAAATACAAATGAAGTTAAACTGTAGCAAGGCTGATGGTAAACTGTCCCTAACAAGTCCACTTTATTGCGTGCTCATTGACTTTCTCCTATCAGAGCTGTTTAACAAGTCCACTTTATACATGCTTATTAATCTATCAGCTTATCAGTGGCTCATGGTTGCTTAAAGCCTATGTCTGAACTTGAGCACAGAGCCAGAGCATCATTCATCCTACCAGCAGCTCAAGGATGACAAACTCCACTTTCTCTGCATCAAGACAGCTCATAACTTTTAACAGTCTCTCCTGATAGTCTCATATCATCTGCTCTAATCAATAACCGTACACTATAATTACAATGTAGACTAAGCTCAAAAGTCTGAGGTCAATTAGAAATGTCTTGTTTTCTGAATAGACTCAAATTTGGTTTCATATTGAATCACAGCAATTTATCAAAAGAGGAAATAAACATATAAATGCTTAATATTAACACTGATCACAAATCATGAATGATTTTGAATAGAATTTCTACAGAGGTGTTCAGAGACCCATTTTCAGCAATAATCCCTCCTGTGTTCAGTGGTACATTGTCTTATCTAATCCAAGTTTAACACATTAAAGCCAAACTTATCATTCAAAACAGCTTTTTAAAGAGATTTAAAACAAACTCAAACTATTGTGGTGATTAAAGAAACAAGAAATGTGTCTGGATCATCCCAGGTTTGTTTTTAACCTCATTAAACCAAGTTGACATTTTCCTCTAAAGGGGCTGCAACACCCAGCTGCACAAAACCTTCACTTTTTTAACAGTTTCACTCTTTGAATATTTTTCATTTCTTACAATCAGAATTCTCCAATAGATTTTTAGAAGAAAATTATTTTCTTTCATGCATCACCAACTGAACCTTTTATGTTAACGTTTCAAGTTCCAGCCTAACCTCATTTAATTTTGCTTAGCAAAGTACTTTTCAACTCTAATAATTAGTAAGAGTATTTTTCTTATCATCTATTGGTCATCTGACCTGATAAACTTCAATTAACATTATAACACAGGACTGATTGTCTCTAAAAATGGGCTCTGCACGCTTGCAGACACTTTTCCATCACAACTTATGGATGATGAATGATTTGATTAAAGCTGTGAAAACATTACTGATAAACTTCATGTGATATTACATTAAAGCCAATTTTCTATTAAAATCAGGACTTTTCTAAGTGACCTCCAACCTTTGAGCAGTAGTGTGTACTGTATGTTTGTATGTAACTGTGTCTGACCTGGATTTTATCACCAGTGTCAAATAAGAATTTTCTTTAAAGTCTGTCTTTAAATACAAATGAAGTTAAACTTTAGCAAGGCTGATGGTAAACTGCCCTAACAAGTCCACTTTATTGCGTGCTCATTGACTTTCTCCTATCAGAGCTGTTTAACAAGTCCACTTTATACATGCTTATTAATCTATCATGCTTATAGTGGCTCATGGTTGCTTAAAGCCTATGTCTGAACTTGAGCACAGAGCCAGAGCATCATTCATCCTACCAGCAGCTCAAGGATGACAAACTCCACTTTCTCTGCATCAAGACAGCTCATAACTTTTAACAGTCTCTCCTGATAGTCTCATATCATCTGCTCTAATCAATAACCGTACACTATAATTACAATGTAGACTACAGCTCAAAAGTCTGAGGTCAATTAGAATGTCTTGTTTTCTGAATAGACTCAAATTTGGTTTCATATTGAATCACAGCAATTTATCAAAAGAGGAAATAAACATATAAATGCTTAATATTAACACTGATCACAAATCATGAATGATTTTGAATAGAATTTCTACAGAGGTGTTCAGAGACCCATTTTCAGCAATAATCCCTCCTGTGTTCAGTGGTACATTGTCTTATCTAATCCAAGTTTAACACATTAAAGCCAAACTTATCATTCAAAACAGCTTTTTAAAGAGATTTTAAAACAAACTCAAACTATTGTGGTGATTAAAGAAACAAGAAATGTGTCTGGATCATCCCAGGTTTTGTTTTTAACCTCATTAAACCAAGTTGACATTTTCCTCTAAAGGGGCTGCAACACCCAGCTGCACAAAACCTTCACTTTTTTAACAGTTTCACTCTTGAATATTTTTCATTTCTTACAATCAGAATTCTCCAATAGATTTTTAGAAAAAATTATTTTCTTTCATGCATCACAACTTTAGAACCTTTTATGTTAACGTTTCAAGTTCCAGCCTAACCTCATTTAATTTTGCTTAGCAAAGTACTTTTCAACTCTAATAATTAGTAAGAGTATATTTCTTATCATCTATTGGTCATCTGACCTGATAAACTTCAATTAACATTAAACACAGGACTGATTGTCTCTAAAAATGGCTCCTGCACGCTTGCAGACACTTTTCCATCACAACTTATGGATGATGAATGATTTGATTAAAGCTGTGAAAACATTACTGATAAACTTCATGTGATATTACATTAAAGCCAATTTTCTATTAAAATCAGACTTTTCTAAGTGACCTCCAACTTTTGAGCAGTAGTGTGTACTGTATGTTTGTATGTAACTGTGTCTGACCTGGATTTTATCACCAGTGTCAAACAGAATTTTCTTTAAAGTCTGTCTTTAAATACAAATGAAGTTAAACTGTAGCAAGGCTGATGGTAAACTGTCCCTAACAAGTCCACTTTATTGCGTGCTCATTGACTTTCTCCTATCAGAGCTGTTTAACAAGTCCACTTTATACATGCTTATTAATCTATCACGCTTATCAGTGGCTCATGGTTGCTTAAAGCCTTGTCTGAACTTGAGCACAGAGCCAGAGCATCATTCATCCTACCAGCAGCTCAAGGATGACAAACTCCACTTTCTCTGCATCAAGACAGCTCATAACTTTTTAACAGTCTCTCCTGATAGTCTCATATCATCTGCTCTAATCAATAACCGTACACTATAATTACAATGTAGACTACAGCTCAAAAGTCTGAGGTCAATTAGAAATGTCTTGTTTTCTGAATAGACTCAAATTTGGTTCATATTGAATCACAGCAATTTATCAAAAGAGGAAATAAACATATAAATGCTTAATATTAACACTGATCACAAATCATGAATGATTTTGAATAGAATTTCTACAGAGGTGTTCAGAGACCCATTTTCAGCAATAATCCCTCCTGTGTTCAGTGGTACATTGTCTTATCTAATCCAAGTTTAACACATTAAAGCCAAACTATCATTCAAAACAGCTTTTTAAAGAGATTTTAAAACAAACTCAAACTATTGTGGTGATTAAAGAAACAAGAAATGTGTCTGGATCATCCCAGGTTTTGTTTTTAACCTCATTAAACCAAGTTTACATTTTCCTCTAAAGGGGCTGCAACACCCAGCTGCACAAAACCTTCACTTTTTTTAACAGTTTCACTCTTTGAATATTTTTCATTTCTTACAATCAGAATTCTCCAATAGATTTTAGAAGAAAATTATTTTCTTTCATGCATCACCAACTGAACCTTTTATGTTAACTTTCAAGTTCCAGCCTAACCTCATTTAATTTTGCTTAGCAAAGTACTTTTCAACTCTAATAATTAGTAAGAGTATATTTCTTATCATCTATTGGTCATCTGACCTGATAAACTTCAATTAACATTATAACACAGGACTGATTGTCTCTAAAAATGGGCTCCTGCACGCTTGCAGACACTTTCCATCACAACTTATGGATGATGAATGATTTGATTAAAGCTGTGAAAACATTACTGATAAACTTCATGTGATATTACATTAAAGCCAATTTTCTATTAAATCAGGACTTTTCTAAGTGACCTCCAACTTTGAGCAGTAGTGTGTACTGTATGTTTGTATGTAACTGTGTCTGACCTGGATTTTATCACCAGTGTCAAAAGAATTTTCTTTAAGTCTGTCTTTAAATACAAATGAAGTTAAACTGTAGCAAGGCTGATGGTAAACTGTCCCTAACAAGTCCACTTTATTGCGTGCTCATTGACTTTCTCCTATCAGAGCTGTTTAACAAGTCCACTTTATACATGCTTATTAATCTATCACGCTTATCAGTGGCTCATGGTTGCTTAAAGCCTATGTCTGAACTTGAGCACAGAGCCAGAGCATCATTCATCCTACCAGCAGCTCAAGGATGACAAACTCCACTTTCTCTGCATCAAGACAGCTCATAACTTTTTAACAGTCTCTCCTGATAGTCTCATATCATCTGCTCTAATCAATAACCGTACACTATAATTACAATGTAGACTACAGCTCAAAAGTCTGAGGTCAATTAGAAATGTCTTGTTTTCTGAATAGACTCAAATTTGGTTTCATATTGAATCACAGCAATTTATCAAAAGAGGAATAAACATATAATGCTTAATATTAACACTGATCACAATCATGAATGATTTTGAATAGAATTTCTACAGAGGTGTTCAGAGACCATTTTCAGCAATAATCCCTCCTGTGTTCAGTGGTACATTGTCTTATCTAATCCAAGTTTAACACATTAAAGCCAAACTTATCATTCAAAACAGCTTTTTAAAGAGATTTTAAAACAAACTCAAACTATTGTGGTGATTAAAGAAACAAGAAATGTGTCTGGATCATCCCAGGTTTTGTTTTTAACCTCATTAAACCAAGTTACATTTCCTCTAAAGGGCTGCAACACCCAGCTGCACAAACCTTCACTTTTTTAACAGTTTCACTCTTTGAATATTTTTCATTTCTTACAATCAAATTCTCCAATAGATTTTTAGAAGAAAATTATTTTCTTTCATGCATCACCAACTGAACCTTTTATGTAACTTTCAAGTTCCAGCCTAACCTCATTTAATTTTGCTTAGCAAAGTACTTTTCAACTCTAATAATTAGTAAGAGTATTTTCTTATCATCTATTGGTCATCTGACCTGATAAACTTCAATTAACATTATAACACAGGACTGATTGTCTCTAAAATGGGCTCCTGCACGCTTGCAGACACTTTTCCATCACAACTTATGGATGATGAATGATTTGATTAAAGCTGTGAAACATTACTGATAAACTTCATGTGATATTACATTAAAGCCAATTTTCTATTAAAATCAGGACTTTTCTAAGTGACCTCCAACTTTGAGCAGTAGTGTGTACTGTATGTTTGTATGTAACTGTGTCTGACCTGGATTTTATCACCAGTGTCAAATAAGAATTTCTTAAAGTCTGTCTTTAAATACAAATGAAGTTAAACTGTAGCAAGGCTGATGGTAAACTGCCCTAACAAGTCCACTTTATTGCGTGCTCATTGACTTTCTCCTATCAGAGCTGTTTAACAAGTCCACTTTATACATGCTTATTAATCTATCACGCTTATCAGTGGCTCATGGTTGCTTAAAGCCTATGTCTGAACTTGAGCACAGAGCCAGAGCATCATTCATCCTACCAGCAGCTCAAGGATGACAAACTCCACTTTCTCTGCATCAAGACAGCTCATAACTTTTTAACAGTCTCTCCTGATAGTCTCATATCATCTGCTCTAATCAATAACCGTACACTATAATTACAATGTAGACTACAGCTCAAAAGTCTGAGGTCAATTAGAAATGTCTTGTTTTCTGAATAGACTCAATTTGGTTTCATATTGAATCACAGCAATTTATCAAAAGAGGAATAAACATATAAATGCTTAATATTAACACTGATCACAAATCATGAATGATTTTGAATAGAATTTCTACAGAGGTGTTCAGAGACCCATTTTCAGCAATAATCCCTCCTGTGTTCAGTGGTACATTGTCTTATCTAATCCAAGTTTAACACATTAAAGCCAAACTTATCATTCAAACAGCTTTTTAAAGAGATTTTAAAACAAACTCAAACTATTGTGGTGATTAAAGAAACAAGAAATGTGTCTGGATCATCCCAGGTTTTGTTTTTAACCTCATTAAACCAAGTTGACATTTCCTCTAAAGGGGCTGCAACACCCAGCTGCACAAAACCTTCACTTTTTTAACAGTTTCACTCTTTGAATATTTTTCATTTCTTACATCAAATTCTCCAATAGATTTTTAGAAGAAAATTATTTTCTTTCATGCATCACCAACTGAACCTTTTATGTAAACGTTTCAAGTTCCAGCCTAACCTCATTTAATTTTGCTTAGCAAAGTACTTTTCAACTCTAATAATTAGTAAGAGTATATTTCTTATCATCTATTGGTCATCTGACCTGATAAACTTCAATTAACATTATAACACAGGACTGATTGTCTCTAAAAATGGGCTCCTGCACGCTTGCAGACACTTTTCCATCACAACTTATGGATGATGAATGATTTGATTAAAGCTGTGAAAACATTACTGATAAACTTCATGTGATATTACATTAAAGCCAATTTTCTATTAAAATCAGGACTTTTCTAAGTGACCTCCAACTTTGAGCAGTAGTGTGTACTGTATGTTTGTATGTAACTGTGTCTGACCTGGATTTTATCACCAGTGTCAAATAAGAATTTTCTTTAAAGTCTGTCTTTAAATACAAATGAAGTTAAACTGTAGCAAGGCTGATGGTAAACTGTCCCTAACAAGTCCACTTATTGCGTGCTCATTGACTTTCTCCTATCAGAGCTGTTTAACAAGTCCACTTTATACATGCTTATTAATCTATCACGCTTATCAGTGGCTCATGGTTGCTTAAAGCCTATGTCTGAACTTGAGCACAGAGCCAGAGCATCATTCATCCTACCAGCAGCTCAAGGATGACAAACTCCACTTTCTCTGCATCAAGACAGCTCATAACTTTTTAACAGTCTCTCCTGATAGTCTCATATCATCTGCTCTAATCAATAACCGTACACTATAATTACAATGTAGACTACAGCTCAAAAGTCTGAGGTCAATTAGAAATGTCTTGTTTTCTGAATAGACTCAAATTTGGTTTCATATTGAATCACAGCAATTTATCAAAAGAGGAAATAAACATATAATGCTTAATATTAACACTGATCACAAATCATGAATGATTTGAATAGAATTTCTACAGAGGTGTTCAGAGACCCATTTTCAGCAATAATCCCTCCTGTGTTCAGTGGTACATTGTCTTATCTAATCCAAGTTTAACACATTAAAGCCAAACTTATCATTCAAAACAGCTTTTTAAAGAGATTTTAAAACAAACTCAAACTATTGTGGTGATTAAAGAAACAAGAAATGTGTCTGGATCATCCCAGGTTTTGTTTTTAACCTCATTAAACCAAGTTACATTTTCCTCTAAAGGGGCTGCAACACCCAGCTGCACAAAACCTTCACTTTTTTAACAGTTTCACTCTTTGAATATTTTTCATTTCTTACATCAAATTCTCCAATAGATTTTTAGAAGAAAATTATTTTCTTTCATGCATCACCAACTGAACCTTTTATGTAAACGTTTCAAGTTCCAGCCTAACCTCATTTAATTTTGCTTAGCAAAGTACTTTTCAACTCTAATAATTAGTAAGAGTATATTTCTTATCATCTATTGGTCATCTGACCTGATAAACTTCAATTAACATTATAACACAGGACTGATTGTCTCTAAAATGGGCTCCTGCACGCTTGCAGACACTTTTCCATCACAACTTATGGATGATGAATGATTTGATTAAAGCTGTGAAAACATTACTGATAAACTTCATGTGATATTACATTAAAGCCAATTTTCTATTAAAATCAGGACTTTTCTAAGTGACCTCCAACTTTGAGCAGTAGTGTGTACTGTATGTTTGTATGTAACTGTGTCTGACCTGGATTTATCACCAGTGTCAAACAAGAATTTTCTTTAAAGTCTGTCTTTAAATACAAATGAAGTTAAACTGTAGCAAGGCTGATGGTAAACTGTCCCTAACAAGTCCACTTTATTGCGTGCTCATTGACTTTCTCCTATCAGAGCTGTTTAACAAGTCCACTTTATACATGCTTATTAATCTATCACGCTTATCAGTGGCTCATGGTTGCTTAAAGCCTATGTCTGAACTTGAGCACAGAGCCAGAGCATCATTCATCCTACCAGCAGCTCAAGGATGACAAACTCCACTTTCTCTGCATCAAGACAGCTCATAACTTTTTAACAGTCTCTCCTGATAGTCTCATATCATCTGCTCTAATCAATAACCGTACACTATAATTACAATGTAGACTACAGCTCAAAAGTCTGAGGTCAATTAGAAATGTCTTGTTTTCTGAATAGACTCAAATTTGGTTTCATATTGAATCACAGCAATTTATCAAAAGAGGAAATAACATATAAATGCTTAATATTAACACTGATCACAATCATGAATGATTTGAATAGAATTTCTACAGAGGTGTTCAGAGACCCATTTTCAGCAATAATCCCTCCTGTGTTCAGTGGTACATTGTCTTATCTAATCCAAGTTTAACACATTAAAGCCAAACTTATCATTCAAAACAGCTTTTTAAAGAGATTTTAAAACAAACTCAAACTATTGTGGTGATTAAAGAAACAAGAAATGTGTCTGGATCTCCAGGTTTTGTTTTTAACCTCATTAAACCAAGTTGACATTTTCCTCTAAAGGGGCTGCAACACCCAGCTGCACAAAACCTTCACTTTTTTAACAGTTTCACTCTTTGAATATTTTTCATTTCTTACATCAAATTCTCCAATAGATTTTTAGAAGAAAATTATTTTCTTTCATGCATCACCAACTGAACCTTTTATGTAACGTTTCAAGTTCCAGCCTAACCTCATTTAATTTTGCTTAGCAAAGTACTTTTCAACTCTAATAATTAGTAAGAGTATATTTCTTATCATCTATTGGTCATCTGACCTGATAAACTTCAATTAACATTATAACACAGGACTGATTGTCTCTAAAAATGGGCTCCTGCACGCTTGCAGACACTTTTCCATCACAACTTATGGATGATGAATGATTTGATTAAAGCTGTGAAAACATTACTGATAAACTTCATGTGATATTACATTAAAGCCAATTTTCTATTAAAATCAGGACTTTTCTAAGTGACCTCCAACTTTTGAGCAGTAGTGTGTACTGTATGTTTGTATGTAACTGTGTCTGACCTGGATTTTATCACCAGTGTCAAATAAGAATTTTCTTTAAAGTCTGTCTTTAAATACAAATGAAGTTAAACTGTAGCAAGGCTGATGGTAAACTGTCCCTAACAAGTCCACTTTATTGCGTGCTCATTGACTTTCTCCTATCAGAGCTGTTTAACAAGTCCACTTTATACATGCTTATTAATCTATCACGCTTATCAGTGGCTCATGGTTGCTTAAAGCCTATGTCTGAACTTGAGCACAGAGCCAGAGCATCATTCATCCTACCAGCAGCTCAAGGATGACAAACTCCACTTTCTCTGCATCAAGACAGCTCATACTTTTTAACAGTCTCTCCTGATAGTCTCATATCATCTGCTCTAATCAATAACCGTACACTATAATTACAATGTAGACTACAGCTCAAAAGTCTGAGGTCAATTAGAAATGTCTTGTTTTCTGAATAGACTCAAATTTGGTTTCATATTGAATCACAGCAATTTATCAAAAGAGGAAATAAACATATAAATGCTTAATATTAACACTGATCACAAATCATGAATGATTTTGAATAGAATTTCTACAGAGGTGTTCAGAGACCCATTTTCAGCAATAATCCCTCCTGTGTTCAGTGGTACATTGTCTTATCTAATCCAAGTTTAACACATTAAAGCTAAAACTTATCATTCAAAACAGCTTTTTAAAGAGATTTTAAAACAAACTCAAACTATTGTGGTGATTAAAGAAACAAGAAATGTGTCTGGATCATCCCAGGTTTTGTTTTTAACCTCATTAAACCAAGTTGACATTTGCCTCTAAAGGGGCTGCAACACCCAGCTGCACAAAACCTTCACTTTTTTAACAGTTTCACTCTTTGAATATTTTTCATTTCTTACCATCAAAATTCTCCAATAGATTTTTAGAAGAAAATTATTTTCTTTCATGCATCACCAACTGAACCTTTTATGTTAACGTTTCAAGTTCCAGCCTAACCTCATTTAATTTTGCTTAGCAAAGTACTTTTCAACTCTAATAATTAGTAAGAGTATTTTCTTATCATCTATTGGTCATCTGACCTGATAAACTTCAATTAACATTATAACACAGGACTGATTGTCTCTAAAATGGGCTCCTGCACGCTTGCAGACACTTTTCCATCACAACTTATGGATGATGAATGATTTGATTAAAGCTGTGAAAACATTACTGATAAACTTCATGTGATATTACATTAAAGCCAATTTTCTATTAAAATCAGGACTTTTCTAAGTGACCTCCAACCTTTGAGCAGTAGTGTGTACTGTATGTTTGTATGTAACTGTGTCTGACCTGGATTTTATCACCAGTGTCAAATAAGAATTTTCTTTAAAGTCTGTCTTTAAATACAAATGAAGTTAAACTGTAGCAAGGCTGATGGTAAACTGTCCCTAACAAGTCCACTTTATTGCGTGCTCATTGACTTTCTCCTATCAGAGCTGTTTAACAAGTCCACTTTATACATGCTTATTAATCTATCACGCTTATCAGTGGCTCATGGTTGCTTAAAGCCTATGTCTGAACTTGAGCACAGAGCCAGAGCATCATTCATCCTACCAGCAGCTCAAGGATGACAAACTCCACTTTCTCTGCATCAAGACAGCTCATAACTTTTTAACAGTCTCTCCTGATAGTCTCATATCATCTGCTCTAATCAATAACCGTACACTATAATTACAATGTAGACTACAGCTCAAAAGTCTGAGGTCAATTAGAAATGTCTTGTTTTCTGAATAGACTCAAATTTGGTTTCATATTGATCACAGCAATTTATCAAAAGAGGAAATAAACATATAAATGCTTAATATTAACACTGATCACAATCATGAATGATTTTGAATAGAATTTCTACAGAGGTGTTCAGAGACCCATTTTCAGCAATAATCCCTCCTGTGTTCAGTGGTACATTGTCTTATCTAATCCAAGTTTAACACATTAAAGCCAAACTTATCATTCAAACAGCTTTTTAAAGAGATTTTAAAACAACTCAACTATTGTGGTGATTAAAGAAACAAGAAATGTGTCTGGATCATCCCAGGTTTTGTTTTTAACCTCATTAAACCAAGTTGACATTTTCCTCTAAAGGGGCTGCAACACCCAGCTGCACAAACCTTCACTTTTTAACAGTTTCACTCTTTGAATATTTTTCATTTCTTACATCAAATTCTCCAATAGATTTTTAGAAGAAAATTATTTTCTTTCATGCATCACCAACTGAACCTTTTATGTAACGTTTCAAGTTCCAGCCTAACCTCATTTAATTTTGCTTAGCAAAGTACTTTTCAACTCTAATAATTAGTAAGAGTATATTTCTTATCATCTATTGGTCATCTGACCTGATAAACTTCAATTAACATTATAACACAGGACTGATTGTCTCTAAAATGGGCTCCTGCACGCTTGCAGACACTTTTCCATCACAACTTATGGATGATGAATGATTTGATTAAAGCTGTGAAAACATTACTGATAAACTTCATGTGATATTACATTAAAGCCAATTTTCTATTAAAATCAGGACTTTTCTAAGTGACCTCCAACTTTGAGCAGTAGTGTGTACTGTATGTTTGTATGTAACTGTGTCTGACCTGGATTTTATCACCAGTGTCAAACAAGAATTTTCTTTAAGTCTGTCTTTAAATACAAATGAAGTTAAACTGTAGCAAGGCTGATGGTAAACTGTCCCTAACAGTCCACTTTATTGCGTGCTCATTGACTTTCTCCTATCAGAGCTGTTTAACAAGTCCACTTTATACATGCTTATTAATCTATCACGCTTATCAGTGGCTCATGGTTGCTTAAAGCCTATGTCTGAACTTGAGCACAGAGCCAGAGCATCATTCATCCTACCAGCAGCTCAAGGATGACAAACTCCACTTTCTCTGCATCAAGACAGCTCATAACTTTTTAACAGTCTCTCCTGATAGTCTCATATCATCTGCTCTAATCAATAACCGTACACTATAATTACAATGTAGACTACAGCTCAAAAGTCTGAGGTCAATTAGAAATGTCTTGTTTTCTGAATAGACTCAATTTGGTTTCATATTGAATCACAGCAATTTATCAAAGAGGAAATAAACATATAAATGCTTAATATTAACACTGATCACAATCATGAATGATTTTGAATAGAATTTCTACAGAGGTGTTCAGAGACCCATTTCAGCAATAATCCCTCCTGTGTTCAGTGGTACATTGTCTTATCTAATCCAAGTTTAACACATTAAAGCCAAACTTATCATTCAAAACAGCTTTTTAAAGAGATTTTAAAACAAACTCAAACTATTGTGGTGATTAAAGAAACAAGAAATGTGTCTGGATCATCCCAGGTTTTGTTTTTAACCTCATTAAACCAAGTTGACATTTTCCTCTAAAGGGGCTGCAACACCCAGCTGCACAAAACCTTCACTTTTTTAACAGTTTCACTCTTTGAATATTTTTCATTTCTTACAATCAGAATTCTCCAATAGATTTTTAGAAGAAAATTATTTTCTTTCATGCATCACCAACTGAACCTTTTATGTTAACGTTTCAAGTTCCAGCCTAACCTCATTTAATTTTGCTTAGCCTCTTTAAGTACTTTTCAACTCTAATAATTAGTAAGAGTATTTTTCTTATCATCTATTGGTCATCTGACCTGATAAACTTCAATTAACATTATAACACAGGACTGATTGTCTCTAAAATGGGCTCCTGCACGCTTGCAGACACTTTTCCATCACAACTTATGGATGATGAATGATTTGATTAAAGCTGTGAAAACATTACTGATAAACTTCATGTGATATTACATTAAAGCCAATTTCTATTAAAATCAGGACTTTTCTAAGTGACCTCCAACCTTTGAGCAGTAGTGTGTACTGTATGTTTGTATGTAACTGTGTCTGACTGGATTTTATCACCAGTGTCAAATAAGAATTTTCTTTAAGTCTGTCTTTAAATACAAATGAAGTTAAACTGTAGCAAGGCTGATGGTAAACTGTCCCTAACAAGTCCACTTTATTGCGTGCTCATTGACTTTCTCCTATCAGAGCTGTTTACAAGTCCACTTTATACATGCTTATTAATCTATCACGCTTATCAGTGGCTCATGGTTGCTTAAAGCCTATGTCTGAACTTGAGCACAGAGCCAGAGCATCATTCATCCTACCAGCAGCTCAAGGATGACAAACTCCACTTTCTCTGCATCAAGACAGCTCATAACTTTTTAACAGTCTCTCCTGATAGTCTCATATCATCTGCTCTAATCAATAACCGTACACTATAATTACAATGTAGACTACAGCTCAAAAGTCTGAGGTCAATTAGAAATGTCTTGTTTTCTGAATAGACTCAAATTTGGTTTCATATTGAATCACAGCAATTTATCAAAGAGGAATAAACATATAAATGCTTAATATTAACACTGATCACAAATCATGAATGATTTTGAATAGATTTCTACAGAGGTGTTCAGAGACCCATTTTCAGCAATAATCCCTCCTGTGTTCAGTGGTACATTGTCTTATCTAATCCAAGTTTAACACATTAAAGCCAAACTTATCATTCAAAACAGCTTTTTAAGAGATTTTTAAAACAAACTCAACTATTGTGGTGATTAAAGAAACAGAAATGTGTCTGGATCATCCCAGGTTTTGTTTTTAACCTCATTAAACCAAGTTGACATTTCCTCTAAAGGGGCTGCAACACCCAGCTGCACAAAACCTTCACTTTTTAACAGTTTCACTCTTTGAATATTTTTCATTTCTTACATCAGAATTCTCCAATAGATTTTTAGAAGAAATTATTTTCTTTCATGCATCACCAACTGAACCTTTTATGTTACGTTTCAAGTTCCAGCCTAACCTCATTTAATTTTGCTTAGCAAGTACTTTTCAACTCTAATAATTAGTAAGAGTATATTTCTTATCATCTATTGGTCATCTGACCTGATAACTTCAATTAACATTATACACAGGACTGATTGTCTCTAAAATGGGCTCCTGCACCTTGCAGACACTTTTCCATCACAACTTATGGATGATGAATGATTTGATTAAGCTGTGAAACTTACTGATAAACTTCATGTGATATTACATTAAAGCAATTTTCTATTAAATCAGGACTTTTCTAAGTGACCTCCAACTTTTGAGCAGTGTGTGTACTGTATGTTTGTATGTAACTGTGTCTGACCTGGATTTTATCACCAGTGTCAAACAGAATTTTCTTTAAAGTCTGTCTTTAAATACAAATGAAGTTAAATGTAGCAAGGCTGATGGTAACTGTCCCTAACAAGTCCACTTTATTGCGTGCTCATTGACTTTCTCCTATCAGAGCTGTTTAACAAGTCCACTTTATACTGCTTATTAATCTATCACGCTTATCAGTGGCTCATGGTTGCTTAAAGCCTATGTCTGAATTGAGCACAGAGCCAGAGCTCATTCATCCTACCAGCAGCTCAGGATGACAACTCACTTTCTCTGCATCAGACAGTCTAACTTTTTAACAGTCTCTCCTGATAGTCTCATATCATCTGCTCTAATCATAACCGTACACTATAATTACAATGTAGACTAAGCTCAAAAGTCTGAGGTCAATTAGAAATGTCTTGTTTTCTGAATAGACTCAATTTGGTTTCATATTGATCACAGCAATTTATCAAAGAGGAAATAACATATAATGCTTAATATTAACACTGATCACAATCATGAATGATTTTGAATAGAATTTCTACAGAGGTGTTCAGAGACCATTTTCAGCAATATCCTCCTGTGTTCAGTGGTACATTGTCTTATCTAATCCAAGTTTAACACATTAAAGCCAAACTTATCATTCAAACAGCTTTTTAAAGAGATTTTAAAACAAACTCAACTATTGTGGTGATTAAGAAACAAGAAATGTGTCTGGATCATCCCAGGTTTTGTTTTTAACCTCATTAAACAAGTTGACTTTTCCTCTAAAGGGGCTGCAACACCCAGCTGCACAAAACCTTCACTTTTTTAACAGTTTCACTCTTTGAATATTTTTCATTTCTTACCATCAAATTCTCCAATAGATTTTTAGAAGAAATTATTTCTTTCATGCTCACCAACTGAACCTTTTATGTAAGTTTCAAGTTCCAGCCTAACCTCATTTAATTTGCTTAGCAAAGTACTTTCAACTCTATAATTAGTAAGAGTATATTTCTTATCATCTATTGGTCATCTGACTGATAACTTCAATTAACATTAACACAGGACTGATTGTCTCTAAAATGGCTCCTGCACGCTTGCAGACACTTTTCCATCACAACTTATGGATGATGAATGATTTGAATTAAAGCTGTGAAACATTACTGATAACTTTGATATTACATTAAGCCAATTTTCTATTAAATCAGGACTTTTCTAAGTGACCTCAACTTTGGCATAGTGTTACTGTATGTTTGTATGTAACTGTGTCTGACTGGATTTTATCACCAGTGTCAAATAAGATTTTCTTTAAATCTGTCTTTAAATACAAATGAAGTTAACTTTAGCAAGGTGATGGTAAACTGTCCCTAACAAGTCCACTTTATGCGTGCTCATTGATTTCTCCTATCAGAGCTGTTTAACAAGTCCACTTTATACATGCTTATTAATCTATCACGCTTATCATGGCTCATGGTTGCTTAAAGCCTATGTCTGAACTTGAGCACAGAGCAGAGCATCATTCATCCTACCAGCAGCTCAAGGATGACAACTCCACTTTCTCTGCATCAAGACAGCTCATAACTTTTTAACAGTCTCTCCTGATAGTCTCATATCATCTGCTCTAATCATAACCGTACACTATATTACATGTAGACTACAGCTCAAAGTCTGAGGTCAATTAGAGTCTTGTTTTCTGAATAGACTCAATTTGGTTTCATATTGAATACAGCAATTTATAAAGAGGAAATAAAATATAATGCTTAATATTAACACTGATCACAATCATGAATGATTTTGAATAGAATTTCTACAGAGGTGTTCAAGACCCATTTTCAGCAATAATCCCTCCTGTGTTCAGTGGTACATTGTTTATCTAATCCAAGTTTAACACATTAAGCCAAACTTATCATTCAAACAGCTTTTTAAGAGATTTTAAAACAAACTCAAACTATTGTGGTGATTAAGAAACAAGAAATGTGTCTGGTCATCCAGGTTTTGTTTTAACCTCATTAAACCAAGTTACATTTTCCTCTAAAGGGGCTGCAACACCCAGCTGCACAAAACCTTCACTTTTTTAACAGTTTCACTCTTTGAATATTTTTCATTTCTTACATCAGAATTCTCCATAGATTTTTAGAAGAAAATTATTTTCTTTCATGCATCACCAACTGAACCTTTTATGTAAACGTTTCAAGTTCCAGCCTAACCTCATTTAATTTTGCTTAGCAAAGTACTTTTCAACTCTAATAATTAGTAAGAGTATATTTCTTATCATCTATTGGTCATCTGACCTGATAAACTTCAATTAACATTATAACACAGGACTGATTGTCTCTAAAAATGGGCTCCTGCACGCTTGCAGACACTTTTCCATCACAACTTATGGATGATGAATGATTTGATTAAAGCTGTGAAAACATTACTGATAAACTTCATGTGATATTACATTAAAGCCAATTTTCTATTAAAATCAGGACTTTTCTAAGTGACCTCCAACCTTGAGCAGTAGTGTGTACTGTATGTTTGTATGTAACTGTGTCTGACCTGGATTTTATCACCAGTTCAAAAAAGAATTTTCTTTAAAGTCTGTCTTTAAATACAAATGAAGTTAAACTGTAGCAAGGCTGATGGTAAACTGGTCCCTAACAAGTCCACTTTATTGCGTGCTCATTGACTTTCTCCTATCAGAGCTGTTTAACAAGTCCACTTTATACATGCTTATTAATCTATCACGCTTATCAGTGGCTCATGGTTGCTTAAAGCCTATGTCTGAACTTGAGCACAGAGCCAGAGCATCATTCATCCTACCAGCAGCTCAAGGATGACAAACTCACTTTCTCTGCATCAAGACAGCTCATAACTTTTTAACAGTCTCTCCTGATAGTCTCATATCATCTGCTCTAATCAATAACCGTACACTAATTACAATGTAGAACAGCTCAAAAGTCTGAGGTCAATTAGAAATGTCTTGTTTTCTGAATAGACTCAAATTTGGTTTCATATTGAATCACAGCAATTTATCAAAAGAGGAAAAAACAATGCTTAATATTAACACTGATCACAAATCATGAATGATTTTGATAGAATTTCTACAGAGGTGTTCAGAGACCCATTTTCAGCAATAATCCCTCCTGTGTTCAGTGGTACATTGTCTTATCTAATCCAAGTTTAAACATTAAAGCCAAACTTATCATTCAAAACAGCTTTTTAAAGAGATTTTAAAACAAACTCAACTATTGTGGTGATTAAAGAAACAAAAATGTGTCTGTTCATCCCAGAGTTTTGTTTTTAACCTCTTATTAAACCAAACATTTTCCTCTAAAGGGGCTGCAACACCAGCTGCACAAAACCTTCACTTTTTTTAACAGTTTCACTCTTTGATATTTTCATTTCTTACAATCAAATTCTCCAATAGATTTTTAGAAAAAATTATTTCTTTCATGCATCACCAACTGAACCTTTTATGTTAACGTTTCAAGTTCCAGCCTAACCTCATTAATTTTGCTTAGCAAAGTACTTTTCAACTCTAATAATTAGTA